>NC_091994.1:26892153-27192153 GCF_044704955.1 Pristiophorus japonicus | reverse complement strand
TGCCGAATGTTCTATTCAATTTAATGTGCTTGAATCGTGTCATCATTTGCAGTGCTTATTAATTCACAAAAATTGATCAATAGCACCTAGCAATGAATAGCAGATTTAAGGAGGTGTGAAATGCTGCCTAATTTTTTTAACTGCTCAACTGAAAAAATAACTTTTGGAGACCAATTTGAAGGTGGAAAACAGGAGAGGTACATGATGCACTGTAAATTTGGGACCATTTAAATGCTGAAAACCAATGAGAAATGCACTCTACCCTATGGTTGGGTGGGGGAGAGGGGACGGGAAGTGAAAATAGTGTTCCATCCAAAATAGCTCCGTAAAAGAGAATGAAACCCAAATCTAGAACCATATATACACATGCTGCCTATCCAACTCCCCAGAGCAAATGCAGTTTAGATATTGTTTTGTGGCTCTGCAAAAGGGAGTCTAGATGTACTATAATAGACATCTAATTTATTAGCTTAAGGAGAATCCCTGTGGAGAAGATCCACCTAACAGGTAATGAATATGTTTTTCTCTCCCAAAATCCATAACTGAAATTGCTGTTATGGCACTCAGCACAGCCAGGAAAAAAGAAAATAGTGAATTAAAACGAGGATCGATAAACCATGTTCAGACCTTAACGAATGAAAACTGAAATACTCTTTTTACGACTTTCCTATTTTATTTCTACTTTAAATTAGAAATAAAATGAAATGGAAGTTGTTATACAAATAAGCCAGAATTACTTTGTTACTACACACTGATGATTGGTATAGTTTTCTACAGATTTTTCAAATTACAGTGTTATATTTGTCTGAGAAATAACTTGCTAGTCAATTTATTGATCTAAGCAAATGTGTAATTAAAAGTTTGGGGTCTGGCATGCACTCATAGGGCAAAATATATCCGTATGGTTTGGAAAATATTTATACGGCAATAAGTTCTTATTGGCTGAAAATATCCCTTTGCCAAAAAATTACAAACTGCTGTCTATAAAGTGGGTCATGGAGATTGCATCAAATATTCCACTGGCAAAAAAAAAACAATTGTTTTATTTAAAAAAAAATTCATTACTAGAATTTTCCATTCACTGTTCATTGGTAAAATTTTAATCAGTCAAATTGTTGATTTAATTTTAAACTGTTGGATCCCAACTAAAATTATAATTTAAAACATCATAATTGCACAAAAAATAAACAATTCTGAAACAAATTGCCAAACTTATTCAAAAACTTGCAAGTGCCATATTATAAATAGCTCCAACAATTTCCTTCACAAAGGCCTGTCCCTCTTTCTGGCCTCAGGCTTGCTTTATATTATTTTCTACAACTTGCCGCCTTTACTTGAACTTTCCATGCCAATACATCTTGGAACTCTTTGGATTGTGTTAGTGTCTCTTACTGCCTGTTTTGGGACTTTTGCACATGCATAACCTCTTAGTTCTAGTTGGCATATTTATGACTTTTTTGAGTTGATCTTCAAACCTGTATTTAGTCCATTTTGAAGATCATCTACCTTTGCCTCTAAAGTATTGCTCATCACCTTCTTCCCTACCCCTCTCACTACCACTGAAACCTACTGTCCTCCCTCCCCACTATCCCCTGTGTTGCCAAATGTCCTCCCCTTCTACCTTGAGTGCTGTTAGATCACTTCCAAACCCTGGCCCCAGTCAAATGTTGCCCACACTTTCCCAGGTTTCCACCATTTCTACTCACTCCATCCTATGTGACATTTTCAAGCCACAGCCTCCACACTCCCTCCTGACCTTGGTCCTTAGTCTCAGCACTACAGTTCTTTCATCTGTGCCATTTGCACCAACTCTTAGATCGTCTGTCCCCACCAGATTCCAGTACCCAACTCCATCTTGTTGCATTGTCTGAAAAGATTGGTAGCCAAAATGGGCAAAGCTTGATTGGCTACTAACAATTTTTCAATATTTTTCTTTTCATTCATGTTTATTGATGCTATGAACTAGTATTTGTATGTAATTAAAAAAAATCTATGCAAAAATTGGGAATTGTATACAATTTGTGATGGAAATAGAACATAATAAATTGCACCTGAAAAAACTAGAACTCTGCATTTTCTCATCACAACTCCATTGGGGAACCACCATGCATTTTAGAATAACAAATATTTATGATTAAAATAATTCAAAGTGGTCAAATGAATAATTGAACTCAGTTACCTTAAATGCTTGGGAAAGGACAAAATAGGTTTCATAGTTTGTTGAGGCTTTAAAACCCTGCATTGACTACAGTGAAATTACTACATGGTGCACAGAAATAATTATAAGGAAACTTTGTGTGTACTGAATTTGTAACAATGAGATTTGACAATATTTAGTTTGACTGTTGGATGTAATAAGATAGTTGACGTTTGCATCACATTTGGATTTCATATTTTAATGGCTAATTGCATTTTTGTTAACATTGTTGTTGAATTAGTTTGAATAACTGTAGTGATTTATAAACATATACATTTTAATGTTTAAGCATTTCTTCAAATATAAATGAAAATTTGTACTTTCCATTGCAGATATTCCAGAAGAAGAGGCACGATACTGGGCCAAAAAACTGGAGCAACTGAATGCAATGAGGGATCACGATGATGTAAGTGTTAAATACAGTGAAATTGAATTTACAGACATCACTATATGATTAGTAATTCACTGGAAAGTTAAGAGCTACAGAACTTATCTACTTCTGAAATAAATTTTGAAAAATTTAGATCATTTTGGATGCATCGCCTTTTAAAAAAATTAGCCCCGAGCAGTATAGGGAAACTTGTGTTACCAGGCAATGTAATCAGGATTACTTCTTTGGATTCAATAATATTGCCAATTTTGAACTTGTAAAACTAAGACAAAGAAAATTTAATGTTTATTATAATTTCAAGCACAAACAACATCATATAATTTTGGCAATCCAAGTACTTACTCTTGGCAAGACTTTGAGGGTTAAAGGAAAATATCCCTCTTTTGGGTTGAGCTGTTGCGTCATTTTATTGCAAGACAATTGATCTGGATTTTGCAATGGGAATAACGATGAGGCTGTCTGTGCTCACTGTTATAATGGAGTATATCAGACACCAACTTCCAGCGTCCACACATGTTCGTTAAACCCGGAAATTATTAGGTTGCTGTCAGAGAAACCATGCTCCTTCACAGGGTGCACTATAACAGAACTTTGCTGATCGACTTCACATTGAAATCAACACAATAGCGTAAAGTTGGGGCACTTGTCCACTAGTTCCCCACTAAAGACACAAGAAAAAGTTAGGGCTGGTGCATTCAGGAGTAAATGAATGTTTAACTGTGTGATAAGTGATAATTACTGCCAAACATAAGAACATAAGAAATAGGAGCAGGAGTAGGCCATTTGGCCCATCAAGCCTGCTCCGCCATTTAATAAGATCATGGCTGATCTGATCATGGACTCAGCTCCACTTCCCTGCCCGCACCTCATAATCCTTTACTCCCTTCTGGGGCAGAGAATTCCATAGATTTACAACCCTGAGAGAAGAATTTCTCCTCCGTTTTAAATGGGCGGCCCCTTATTCTATGTCCCCTAGTATCCACCTTTGTCGAGTCCCCTCATTATCTTACAAGTTTCAATAAGATCACCTGAATTCCAGTGTGTATAGGCCCAATCTACTCAACCTATCTTCATAAGTCAACCCTCTCATCTCCGGAATCAACTTCGCGAACCTTTTCTGAACAGCCTCCAATGCAAGTATATCCTTCCTTAAATACGGAGACCAAAACTGTACGCAGTACTCCAGGTGTGGCCTCACTAATATCCTGTACAGTTTTAGCAGGACTTCTCTGCTTTTATACGCTACCCCCCTTGCAATAAAGGCCAACATTCCATTTTCCTTCCTGATTACTTGCTGTAGTTGCATACTAACTTTTTGTGTTTCATGTACAAGGAACCCCAGGTCCCCCTGTATTGCAGCATCTTGCAATTTTTCTCCATTTAAATTATAATTTGCTTTTCTATTATTTCTGCCGAAGTGGATAATCTCACATTTGCCCACATTATACTCCATCTGCCAAATTTTTGCCCACTCACTTAGCCTGTCTATATCCCTTTGCAGATTTTTTGTGTCCTCCTCACAATTTGCTTTCCTACCCATCTTTGTATCATCAACAAACTTGGCTACATTACACTTGGTCCCTTCATCTAAGTCATTCATTTAGATTGTAAATAGTTGACGACCCTGCACCGATCCCTGCGGCACCCCACTAGTCACTGTTTGCCAACCGTAAAAAGACCCATTTATCTCGACTCTCTGTTTTCTGTTAGTTAGCCAATCCTCTATCCATGCTAATATATTACCGCCAACCCCGTGAGCTTTTATCTTGTGCAGTAACCTCTTATGTGTGGCACCTTATCGAATGCCTTCTGGAAATCCAAATACACCACATCCACTGGTTCCCCCTTATCCATCCTGCTCGTTACATCCTCAAAGAACTCCAGGAAATTTGTCAAACATGATTTCCCGTTCATAAAACCATGCTGACTCTGGTTGATTGAATTATGCTTTTCTAAATGTCCTGCTGCTGCTTCCTTAATGATGGACTCCAGCATTTTCCCAACGACAGATGTTAGGTTAACTGAGCTATAGTTTCCTGCTTTTTGTCTGCCTCCTTTTTTAAATAGGTGCGTTACATTTGCTCTCCAAACAATCTCTCTGGTCCTGAAAATATAATTTTACAAGCATGGAGTCTTATTCCTTCAGAAGTTAATTAGTGCTGGAGATTTAATAAAAATAAAAATAACAATATTTTTTTAGCTTTTTCAGTCTGTCTCGTTTATCTCTTTTAATCCCATCTGTCTTCCCCAATTTTTATTTTGCTTTCTGTACATGATTGAAATCTATTTTATGTATCCCGTTTTATACTTCCTGGGACCGAAATTCAGGGTCCGGATAAGGCCCGTTACGGCTGTTTTGCGGTGGAATCGAGTGGCTGCCGGGTTGCAGTTGATTGGCCACCACAATCCAAATTCACCTCGGGGATTTTTCGGACAGGCCCCACTTCCGCCCCGCTGTTGTCGACTGCCCCAAGCACATCATTAAAGCGTGCACCGCCGATCTCCCGCACCTCCATTCCACTCCACGCAAAATTTACCTCAAAAAATCTTTGCTCCGCCGCGTGGTGCCCCAACACCTTTTTCTGTCGGTGTACCTTGTTTCGTGTATGAGCGTCACGGCAGCTTGGTGGCCCTTCAAGGAGAGGGCGCACTGCTGTGGCCGCCATGTCTTTTCTTTTGCCGGCTGGACAATTCTGGTCCTGGGTTCGGTCGGGCCGCCAACAGGTAGCTTGGCAGCCCCTCAACAGGCTGCTGGCCTGGCCGAAACCCTCCTTGGTGGCCCAGTGGCCAAACTTAAAAAATCTCTGCTTCTCTCCCCTTTTAAATGAGGGGAGAGACGTGGTTATGCCCAAGCGCACTGACATCACCACAGCTGTGCTGCTGCGTGACAGTGGCAGAGACTTGGTCCCACCCCAGCAATTACCACTGCAATTCCACCCCCATTATGACCGACTTCTGGTCTGCTCGGGAAAAAAAAGACAAAGACCTGAATATCAATCAAGAGTCGATCTCTTCCGAGACAGAGGTAAAAACATTTTAAAAAATCGTAAGTGCACCAGCTTTCTGGTGGGCCTGAATTTCGGTCCCTGCATGACTCTGAGGATTCTTCAGTCTGATAGGTTGAAGAGCCTTGCTGTTTCTTGATCTGCTCACAGACACCACAAATGCCCTGTAAAGAGTGCCACGCTGGATGAAGCGCCAGATTAGAGCAAGTCTGCGCTCAAAAGCCCGCAAAAACACTGGACAGCTGTCAGTGAGGTGAACGGCGAGCATCTTTCCATTGCTGCTGACTTCAAAATCCGGGCCATTCATCGCTGACCGCAAAATCTGGGCAATTAACCTGAAGCTCCCATGCGTTTACAATAAATGGCATATAATGAAAGGCCATACAAGTAGAGTTCAGTACATTAGTGCTGACAAGTTGCTGTGGCTTGTAATATTGAGGTGTACCTTTTTTTTAAAATTAGTACGCATTCCAAGAAGAGGAGGAGAGGCCTTTAGCTGTTCCAGGTTCACAATGTTGTAAGTATCACTGAATACAAATGGTATTTGAAAATCTATAGTTATTAATGTACAGAATAAGACTCGTCAATTTTTAACAAAAAGGAATCTGTATT
Source organism: Pristiophorus japonicus (assembly GCF_044704955.1). NCBI lineage: Eukaryota > Metazoa > Chordata > Chondrichthyes > Pristiophoridae > Pristiophorus > Pristiophorus japonicus. The sequence goes on along the minus strand of NC_091994.1, from coordinate 27,185,948 downwards.
CTACTTTATTAAAATCAAAACAGGAGACCTTTAGTTTGCATAATTGTCCAATCCCCTTGTAATATGTCATAAGTTCAATAACAACCTTGTACTAATCAACAATATAAACCTTAGGATTACGTTGGTTATTCAGGAACTTCTAAGGCCATTGAATTACTTGACAAATGACAGCTACTTGACACTACCATATATGACCATCAGGACCACTGGTTTTACAGTGAGTGAGTAGTGCCAAATTATGTACCTATTACTCGATTCAATGATTTTTACCACTGTTTTGAGGAATAAAGTTCCAACTGTTGTCACATGAAAACTGTAAATCAGTGGCCTTGCTAATTATATTTAATGGAAGCTTTTAAGATCTGACAGTTATCTTGTTATTAGCCCAGCTGTGTGTTCATTTCATTCAAATTACAATATAAACTCACCTTTCCATTAATCATTGTCAGAATAATTATTTTCATGTACCTCAGTTGATACAATACATAAAGTGAACGAGTGAACATTGAGACCGGAATAGTACTAACATGATCTCACATGATTGAATAAAATTAAATGATGTGGGTTTGTATTTCCACTGTTCACAGATCCATCTGCTCACATACACTGCAGCAACTAATACACCTCAATTGTAAATTCAAATTAAGGTCTTGACACACACACAGTCACTCACAAATAGTAATCCTTTTCAGGATCCTATAAAAAGAAAGTAGGATGCTGACTGAGTTCTGATATGTACTGAGAAACATATTTATATTATTCTGTGCAACGGATTGTGCAGTTGTGTGTTGTGATGTGTTGCTTCTTCCCTTGCTTCCTCCTCTTGGAAACTATGACACATTACAAGGGGATCGGTTTACCATTTTCAGTGGCTTTGATTTGAATTATTTTCATTAAACAAAAAGGAGCTTCCATGGAAACCTGTCTCAATTTTGAAATTAATTTTGAGTACTATGAATGCTTGTGGCAAAGCAACAGTAAGCCACTATAATTCTTGCTTTACAACCCAGTGCTGCTTGATTCTCCATTCAGCAACAATTCTAGTGAAGATGAGTTTTAACAATTCTTGGTAGGTAGGTAGGATGACTTAAAGTAGTAAGGTGGAGGGGACTTTAAAACTGACATAACCCATTTCATGCTGAAGAAAGTATATATTTTTTGCAGCAGAGCATGGAAATGCATTGGCACTGAAGTGTGAATGCGCCTGGGGATTGAGGTGCGAATATGACTGCTAATTATCTTAGCTTTATACAGTTTGGGGCTTAGCCATTCTTGAACACAATATTAAAGCAGTGTAAGTGGTGGAGTTTTTTTGTCACTATTGTCTCAATGCAAAGTGGTTTCAGGTGTATATTGATGTGAAGGTGGCAGTATAAATCATGATTGGGTCCAGATCGCTAGGTGGAGTTTAACTCTAGCCTGTTTAACATGTGCTTAGGCAGCCCATTCGTTCTCCTGGGCACTTTATAAACTTAGTATTGAGTATTTTTAAGCTTATGAGATAGCGGACGCTGCCACCCATGCTCTCCTAACATTAAATAAAGCTGCCAGAGAGTTGGGCATTACACTTGCATATAAGTATATTTTTGCAAAGCTCTCTCCTGGTGGGCAGTTTGCAAGGCACAGCTTGCAGTATAACTGAGGTTGTAGAACCTGCTCTTAGTACACTCAGACTGGTAGTCTAGTAGAGCTACATCCTAGGTAATAATCTGCTTATTGATGTAGCCCAGGATAAAAGATGTATGGGTAGAGTTTCCACTTAAGGCACAATTAGAAAACTGGCATAAGTTACGCTGTTTTTCTGAAGTCAATTTATGGTTTAAGTTGCAGCCCAAATTCATTTGCATAATCACAAACTTAAAATCTTCAATGAACCGACGCAATTGGGAACTGTAATAGAACATAATTGTTTTTTTTCCTTTGCATTAAAAAAAAATTCATTGATGTATTTGAGTAGTAACTCGGGTGCTGTTTTACTAATACAGCTGAAAATGGGTTTATCACGAAAATGAGCATTTTTAATAAGGATGTCTAGTCCTCCACCTGTGCCGCCTGTGAGTAATCTGATTTAAAATCACTGAAAATGACTTTAAAAAAAAAACTACACTGCACCATTTGCTAGTTTCATAGGTGTACACTAGTCAGATTCTTAGTAAATTACAGATTTGTTAAATGTAAAACTTTTAAAACTGGTGTGGGGGGGTAGGGGGGAAAAAGAGTGAGAAGAGTCAGATGATGTAGAAGTGGAAGTAAGCCAGCTTGTTGATGGAAAGGATGTGCGATTTAAAACAGTTTAGGTCGAGCAGGCGCCAAGATTATAAATGGTATGGTTCAGACCAGAAGAGTGGCTAGGGAGGCTGATAGTCAATGGCAAGGCAGTGGTATTTGTGGTGAGGACCAAAGACAATTGTTTTGGTCTTTCCTATGTACTGCAAGGTGATGTGTCTCATCCAAAATCTTCTGATCTGTCAGCATGGAGGCATTCGAGGGTTTGAAAGAAGTGGTGGTGCTGTGCATATGGAAGCAGGCCCTGTGCCTGTGGAAGACAGTACTGAGGGGCAGCATGTAGATAAGGAAGATTGAGCCAGGGTTAAATCTTTGAAGTACCCTGAGGGCAACAGGTGCGAGGGGAACAGATACCATTAGGCGAGATGTGCTTGTTGTGTTTGGATAGTTAGAAATGGAACCATGACAGTCCCATGAAGCTGACCATGGGGGTAAGGTGTTTCAGGAGGTGTGGTTAACGGTGTAAAGAACAACTTAAAGTTATCTAATTTTAGACTAATAGTAACTTGATTTAACAGCTGCATTATCTGTTTCTCCCGCGGATTCACTGATGCGCTTTTCACTATCTGATAAAATGCAACCTTTCGCTATTTTTTTAGTTTCTCCTTACAATCACAGTCCATGCCATTGGCTTTGTTGGTGGATAATATTTCAACAAAACAAATGACAGTAACAGCAAACAAATATATCAAAATATGAAAGCTACATGAAAATAGACTTCACGATCAGTGTAGATTACAGCATTTTATTTCAGTTTTGCGAATCCAGGCTTGCCGCAGATGCCTTCTCAAATACAGTAGCGCCAGTTGCTGCCATAAGCAGGCTGAATGCCTTACTTTGGGAGTTGACTCACACTCCCCTATCTGTGCTTGTAGGATAGTGTGACTTGGGGTGCCGAATCTGGAACTCCGAAAACCGTAATTGTCTGAAAACTGGACATTTTGCGCATAGCTGATGGAGTCGTCCGGAATCCGGAATTATTGTCTGAAAACTGGACATTTTTGAGGCAAAACCCAAAATCCGGCACGAATTCGGTCGAGGATTCCAGATTTCAGACAAGAAAATCATGCCGGATTTCAGATTTTGCAGGATTTCGGACCTCGCCGCTCAAAACCTGGCACGGATTCAGTCGAGCATTCCGGATTCCAGACTACTGATTTTCTTATCTGAAATCCGGGAAAACCCAAAAACCAGCATGGATTCAGTCCCGAGGATTCCCGATTTCGACATTGTACTTGTATCTTCTTGTGACCTGATCCAGATTTTGCATCTTTTGCACTTGTAATATATCAGTCTCCAAGGCCGACTAAGTAACACTTGGTGAGATAAGACCAGATACAAATCATTTAGCTGATTTATTTCACAGTAAGATAACCATACAGAAAACTGTTATGACCTTATAATTTGATCTGTACAACATACCTTCATATAATAATGCAAAATAAAGTACGTTCCTTTCTAGCCCACATCAGTGAATCATGTGACTTGACTTAAACAAGCTGGCTTCTAACAGTACTCCAGCATTTGTAATCTTTTCACTTAATGAAAGCGCTCACAACTTTCTGCTTTAAGAAGCCTGACAGTCCTGTTTCAAAAAAACCTTTTGTCAGCCTGTGTCCCAGCCTGTATATTTTTATCTCCCCTGTTCACAGACAGATCGAGATCAAAGGACTTTTAAACAAAATCAGTGTGATGTGTTTTTCGATCAAAATAAATTGCATATTGTTTAGTTTCTGGGGAAAACAACTTGCTTTTAACATATTAACTACCTTTCATCCAGGTTCTCGTTTTAAAATCATGTGAGAATACACTTTGCTTAAAAAACCATTAAAACTAATTTATTTCTGTGGTAAATTGGCCAAAAGATTGTGAAACATAACACAGACCTACATCATTTGCTTGAATATAGCAATGATATTAGCAACAACAAAACCAAAACATTCTGCAGAGGTAGTTTGGAATGCCAAATGTTTCATTGGAAAATGCAAAATTTAGCCTTTTAAGAAACAACGGCCCCAATATTAACTTGGAGATGCATTTGCGGGGGGGGGTTCCGATAGCTCATCTGTGAGTGGCTTTTTAACTCATCCAGCTCATTAGCATTTTGCTTCTGGATTTGGCGTGCAATGCATGGCAGCAGGTGTGATGAGGACCCGCATGACGCGATCTCGACTTCAGTATTTAAAGGGCCAACCGGAAGATGGAATTTGGAGGAGTTGGAGTTTGAATCAAGACAAAGTATGACGATGGACTCCAGATGGGCAAAGGCTGCATTGCAGTTTAATGACTCTTCCCTTGATGTGCTGCTGGAGGAGCCGTAGAGAGATAATGTTCCCCAGCAATGGGAGGAAGGAACCTGCTGCTGACAAGGCGGCGGCTTGGCTGGAGGTGGCTGAGGAGGTCAGGAGCATTGTGCCACATGGATTCGGTGCAGGAAGACACTTTAATGACCTAACCAGGTCAGGAAAGATGAGTATAGTTGTACATTCACCTGCATCCTGCTGAGCGCATCACCCCAACCCCTTACTCTCCCTTCTCAAGCCTACTCCATCACATCGCTCCTCACACTCGCTTACCTTGCATGCACACACCCATCCTTTTCTTTCTCCAATCTCCATCTATGCATCCACCATTCCCACTCATCCTTATCCAATTTCATGCCTCTTGCATCACTAACTGCACTGCATCCATCGGCTGAACACATGCCATTACAGTTACTCATAGTTGTGTTCTTTTCTTCGTTGTAGGAGAAGAGAGCGCATAACAGAAAGAGATAACCGGAGGTGGGCCTCCACAAATTTCCCAGCTCACAAGTGCAGAGGAGGAGGTACTGGAGATAAATGAAGTTTCAATGTCCCTGATTATTGGAGATGCAGAGACAGGGATCTCCCAGCTACATAGTGACACAATTCAATATCAGCAGCCCACATATCAAGCAGCACTCCGTCATGTTGATTTGATTTCAATAGAGAGTGCAACCTGATCATGGTCATAATGATAACTCGCAACATTGTTACCTTGCCAATACTAATTCATAATTTTTATTTCCTGCAGGGCATTCACGTGTGCAGCAGAAGTCGGTGGAGGTCACAGACGACGAAATCCTCAGAGGATCTAAATCCTTCTGCAGGTGCACCATCACAGAACTCATGCACACCATGCACCAGCTCAGATATTCGCACTTCAGTGTGGTCAATTAGATAGATAGTTGGGTTTTCACCTGGTAACTCATATTTCACAAGTGAGCAAGAATAGATGGTGGCGGCAGGGATAGCAGTGGAGAGTCCGGGTCTGAGGGTGCAGCCCTCTCCAAGCTTTGCTCAACTGGACACAAATGTGATACCCCAAGGGCTGGCAATGAAAAGGAGAATCATTGAGCAGCAGCAAAGAATGTGCAATGCACTGATGGGCCTTCCAAGCACACTGACCACAATTGCAGAGAGAATGGAGGAGTCCATCTCAAGCATAAATGGGTTGATGTCACAGGGCATTGCGATGATGTATTCTTCAATGAATGGAGTGGCCAGCTCTATGGAATATCAAACACTCCAATCAAGAGATCCATGCACGCCTTGACCACAGCTGTGCAGACTCTGGATAACAACATGTCTGCCTCCTTAAATAGGATGACAGATTCTTTAGCCTTGGCCTTACAGTGCCGCACTGAATTGTACCAAGTGCTCTCCAGCACAGTGGTAGCAGTTAAATGTGGCTGGACCATTAGAGGGATGATGGCAAAACGAGACATGAAAGTGGGGACTCCACTCAAAGTGCTTCCACTTCTTACCGGTCCCCCCCCCCACCTCAGTCAGCAGCTGACATGCTGCCTCATCTCCCGAGTCTGCCCCTGCACAGGTGAACCTTGCATTAATAAGGGCATCTTGGGCAGCAATGTGAGCAGCTGGTGCTGTATTGCTATCATCTCCTTTCTCTTCCTCAACCACTTCCTCGGAATGGACTGCAGAGGATCTGAGCTCTGCGCCTTCTTCCTCCTGCAGCTCTAAACCTCACTGCTGTGCAATGTTTTGCAGAGAGCAGCACACCACGACCATTCTGAAGACCCTGGCTGGTGTGTATCGAAGGGCACCTCCAGATCTGTCTCGGCACCTGAAGTGCATCTTTAGTAGACCGATGGTTTGTTTGATCACACATCTGGTGATCATAAGGTATTCATTATAGTGCTATTGAGCTTCATTGGTCAGATTTCTGATGGGCGTCATCAGCAAAGTTTGAGGTGGGTATCCCTTGTCTTCAAACAGCTTGAGTCTGCTTACATGTTCGAAGACGTTAGGGAGCTTTGACTATTGTAGGACGAAAGCATCATGGTTGCTCCCTGGGAGTCTTGCGCACACCTGCATAAATATATTTTTGTGGTTACATACCAGCTGCATATTGATGGAGTGGAATCCCCTGCGGTTGATCTGGGGGTGCTTGGATTGCCACTTGTTTACAGTCAATGACACCTTGCACCTGTGGGAATTCAGCCAGTGACACAAACCTGGGGGTCTGCTCATTCTGACTGACATCGCAGGCGAAGTTCACAGAATTGCTAGCCCTGGCAAACAAGCCAACGGTCACCTGTCTTATGCATTTGTGGACCGCCGACTGGGAGATCTTGGTTATGTCTCTGGCAGACCCTGGAAGGATTCAGAAGCTAAAAAGGTGAGAGCAGTGGTGCCTTTGACAGCCACTGGTAAACGTGGCCACCAGGTCCAGCAAGCAGCAGGTATTCTTCTAGGAAGCTGCAGATGTCTGCCATCACCTGGTGCAACAACATGAGCCTCCCGAAACACTGCTGTTTGGCCATATAAAGCTGCAGATGTCTGCCTGACACCCTTTGTTGCAGGTACTGTCTCCTGCGAGTTGCACACCTCTGCTGCCGCCGCTACAGATCTCTCAAGAACAGGGTGCTGGTTCACTGGTAGTCATATTGGTCCTCGTCCAAGGTCCTATCTAAAGCAGCCAAATCGCCACCCATCCTGCTGTGATTCAGAAAACCTCCAAAGTAGAAAGTAAATTCTCAGCTAACGTACTGTGAATAAATCCTTTCCCACTAGCAGGTAAGAAAGCAGCTGTGAATACTGAGGATTTATTGTAGTATTTCCATGAGTTTTAATCAGTCCCCTCAATTGCCGTTGTGTTCTTGCCTTGCTTTACCTGATGAGTTTCAGGAAGCCCATTAAACCTGTGCACGCACCATTAAATTTAAAAGTAAGTTGAAATATCATTCCAATTGAGCGATTAGCCTATATTAATTGGCAATCTGCCTCTCCCAAGAAAGTTGTATGTAAGCAGTCTTAAAGCGCTCGAGGTGCAGCTGACTTGTTCACGCCTTCGCATTTTTGTCCGTTTTAACCCCCCTCCCCCAATCTGCACCCAAACCCATGCGCTCCTCCAAGTTAAAACCTCCACCCCACCCCCACTGAGAATTCAGCTTTTGAAAGCTTTTTCCCCCAACCTATTGCTGACTTTGCCTGAAATATATAAATTAATAGTAATATTAAAAGTGACTTATTCTTTATTGGTATTTGTAAAAAGGTCATTTTTTAAATGTTAAGGCCGCAGTCATTTTTATTGTAGCAAAAGGCAATAGCATTTTTTTGACCAGACTTAACCCTGAGTGAAATAGATAAATCTTATATCCATGTGATTTTATTAACCGCACACCATTAAAGGCACATGCATTAGTCCCAATGGACCAAAGCCATCATTTAAGTAATCAGGAGACTGTGCTATTAACCCGTAACCCATTGCAGATTTGCATTATGCAGCAAAAAATGTGTAAAATTGATCTCTGGATATAAACTGATCCATTGATCTCCTTTGCATGGAGTCTGCTATATTGTATTCAAAGGACATTTTGTAAAATCTACTCAATCATTCATATGTTTATTTAACATTTTTTTGTGTGTTACTGTTATTGTTCGTGGTACTTAATCCAACTGTACATGGCTAGAACTGGTGACTTGCTTCTTCTCAATGTACTCTACTTATAACTACTAAACCAAAAATAAATTTGGTATACCACTAACTGCGAATTATACCCCAAAGAGCAGAAACCACAGTCAAATTGTTTCTGAAAGAAGTAAGTTTGGTGCCTACAAATGCATTCCTTTTTTTAAAAAAAATTTTCTTACTCCTTACTTTTTTAGTAAATGAAGAGTATGTTCTCACAATTATTGTTGGTCCTAGCACTAGTGCTAATGGTAATCAATGTTATCACAGTGCTAAAAATGTATTTTATTGAAAAGCCACCAGATAAATATGGAGTGTTGGGAGAACTCCATATGGCTACAGCGAAATCTGAAACTTAAAGGGTCATTCCTAATGTTCTCCACTTCAATTAGATGAATTTATTAAAGCATATGGAACAAGGTCATTTGGAACATCTGCAGAAATCTGTGCTATTTAAAAAAAAAAAATACTAAAGCAGTACTCTGATAGCTTAGCAGGTAATGCAATGAGTAACTAAGTAACCATGAGCGCAAGACCTGTAAGATGCCAGGTTCATTCCCTATTTTATGTTGAGTTAGCTGATCTTGGCTGTTTGGAAAGTTCTGGAGGTGTCCTATTGAATAGGCCAAGCTGAGGTGTTCAAAGAGATATTAGTATGCTATATGTTGCACAGTTATGCTATCCGAAGAAGGGTCACCATGCAACCGAGAGTAAGATGAAAGTCAAGAAGGCCTAGAAGAAGATAGTGAGAAGTTATCAACTGCAGCAAGGTTGAAAAATCCACAAAATGCATAAGTCCATTCCATTTAAGCTTTGAAGTCACCCCTGTATATGCATTACTGTATCAGTTTCCAATGAATTGGCACACAAAACCCAAATTGCATCTTAACTCTGTACTTCACCTCAGCCATTGCGTTTATGTCTGTTGCTGCAGAAACGTGGCTCAAATACAAATGAACTCTCTGCACAAAGTCCAAATCCAATTCCACACTTCAGTGCTTCCACTTTGTGACTATGTGGAAATTGTATCCTTTCGCCTAATCTAGTGCTCCTTCTGGGTGCTACTCTTTTGAGAAAAGGAAGTGACTTGACTGACTTGCAGATATCCCTGAGTGATGGGATGATTGTTTGCCTCTCCTCTGGATCATAAAATGGACCTGCAGCTACTGGTATCATGCCTTCTACTGTGCTAGATTCTCATCCTTATTTTCAAATGCCTCCTTGGCCTCTCCCCTCCCTATCTCTGTAATCTCCTCCAGCCCCACAACCACGCGCTCCCCCCCCCCCGAGATCCGAGATGTCTGCGCTCCTCTAATTCTGCCCACTTGAGCATCCCTGATTATAATCGCTGAACAATTGGTGGCCGTACCTGTTATGTAATGATATGTGTATCGTCCCAGTATCTTAAATGTAATGTAAGCACTATGCCACACCACAGAGGGCGCTGTGGTGGGAAACCCTGGTAGTACCTGCAACAGGTGCTATATAAGGCTGACCACCACACCTGAATGGCACTCTGGAGCTGAACAATAAAGGACGAAGGTCACAGCAGTTAGATTTACACCAGACCGTGTGGAGTCAGTGATTTGTGTGCTACATACACCACATTGGCAACGAGGAAGCGGACGAACTCCACGCAACCATGGCTACTCTGGGCTCGCTAAAGGATTTTACCGTGGGCAATGATTGGGAGGTCTTTACGGAAAGGCTCGAGTACTACTTCACAGCAAACGACCTGATGGAGGACACATACACAATGAGAGATAAGCGTAAGGCGATATTGCTCTCCAGTTGTGGAGATGAGGTTTACTGTTTCGTCAGGGATTTGCTGGCACCTGGAAGCGCTAGGGACAAGTCATATGAGGAGCTGACTGAACTCATTCGTGACCAGCTGAAACCGAAGGAGAGCATCCTCACGGCCAGATACAAATTTTACCATCACTGCAGTCCCCAGGGCCAGGATGTCACCAAATATGCTGCGGACCTCAGGAGACTCGCGGCGCCGTGTGATTTTGGCGCACACCTTGACGAGGCTTTGCGGGACGTTTTCGTTATGGGGATTGGCCACGAGGGCCTCCTTCACAAGCTGCTGGCCACGGAACCCACAGTCACTCTGACAAAGGCCATCACCATCAGCTGGGCACATATGACCTCGACTTGCAGCACCAAGCAAATAATCCACACAGTCTCGAACCTGGCAAGCACTGTCCACAGGATAGCGCCCACCACGGACAAAACTGCAGAACGTGGCTCTGCCCGGGGCAGAGAGCACGGACCCCGGGATCCTGGAACTCAGAGTCCGCTGAGGGAGGTCAATCAAGCAGCACTATGCTGGCGCTGTGGAGGAAGCCATGGGACTCACCGGTGCAGATTTGCGGAGTATACGTGCAATACCTGCCACACGAAAGGCCACCTTCAGCATATGTGTAAAAGAAATCAGACTCACCATGTGGCTGAGGAGATGGGGGATGATCCACTGTTCAGCGAGGAGCAAGTAGAAGATGATGAGGTGTTTGGACTGCACACGTGCACCGACGATTCGCCCCCAGTGATAAGGGAAGTAAAAATCAACGGAGTCCCTGTGAGTATGGAAGTGGACACGGGCTCGGGTCCGTCGTTGATGAGTCGGAGAACTTTTGATAAACTGTGGATTAACCCAGCTGCACGACCCAAGCTGGTCCCGGTTACGGTGAAGCTGCGTACCTACACCAGGGAACTGATACCTGTTCTTGGCAGAGCGATGCTGCAGATATCCCACGGGGACGAGACGCACGGTTTACCTTATGTTAATGTGAGATAGTGAATTTATAATAAGAATTACTTTTTTAATGCTGAATGGCCACTGTATTTGTATAAAATAATGGATGAAGTACAATTAATGATAACGGCTAACAAGGAAATCAAGGATCTGTTACCAGTCAATAACCAGTTAATACACCAGATAATATATACCATACTAACGCACTGTCTATGCCCACCTGCCTTCCATTGGACAAGTGTGATGTTATGTAATGATGTGTATATCGTCCCAGTACCTTAAATGTAATGTAAGCACTATGCCACACCACAGAGGGCGCTGTGGTGGGAAACCCTGGTAGTACCTGCAACAGGTGCTATATAAGGCTGACCACCACACCTGAGTGGCACTCTGGAGCTGAACAATAAAGGACGAAGGTCACAGTAGTTAGATTTACACCAGACCGTGTGGAGTCTGATTTGTGTGCTACATACACCACAGTACTTTCTGTTGCCTCGGCCCCAAGCTCTGGAACTCCCTTGCCTAAACCGCTCTGCCTTTCTATCTCTCTTTCCTCCTTTAAGACGCTCCTTAAAACATACCTCTTTCACCTGCGTTAATTTCTATTTATGCGACTCGATGTCAGATTTATATCTCATGATAACTCCTGTGAAGCGCCTTGGAATGTTTCACTATGTTAAAGGCGCTATATAAATACAAGTTGTTATAGCAGTGGCTGCCTGGCTCTGCCTGCTTTCAGGCTCGGCATAGGTGGAATGCAAATTATGTAGAGTTGCCCCGAGAAATACCTCCCTTATATCTTGCCACGCCCCTGCAGTTGGGCATTTAGTCAGCATGTTCTCCAAATGAGAGCAGATCACTGGCCTCATTGAGATTGTTGAAGCCCTGTGTCTGCGTACTGTTCAGACAATTCCCCAGCATAGTGAATCCGGATAGAACCAGCTTACTGATATTTGAGCCCAAAGTCTCTATGACATCAATTATGATATTCCCAAGAGAACCCACAGTTGTGACTAGCAGCTCTGTTAAGGAGGGGCGTGGGGGTTCTACTGCAGTTAAAGCTGGAGGTGTCATGCACTCCAGGGTGGACTGCAGATCCGTACAGCTATCCACTGCACAGGTACAGAATTGATGTTCCGAAAGCTATATTCTTTTGTATACACATTCTGAACGACATCAATCCTGGCACTTATCAGCCCACTGCCAACTTCTTCCTACTCCTTTGATGACATCTGAATTTGCTGGTCCTCATTTGTGCTTTGCATATTACTTGGTGTACACTGCTTTAGTTAATTCAAACTCAATACCCTAGAGTGGATGTTCTAGGCTGCCATAATTGGATTGAATGTCACTGAGGTAGAAGACAGTGCTGCAAGGTGCTCCCCAGCTCCTTGCCAGCAGGGGAGTGCAGCTGGCCCATGCAACCTCTTATTCATCAGCCATACCTATTGTTATGTCTTGGATAAAGAGTCAGACTAGATACTGCAAGCTCAAAGTAAGTGTGACCATAGTCCTTTATTACAGATCTCAGAGTGCCTCTCCAGCCTGTGAGGCCTCCTTATATACAAGTGCTCCCAAGGGATTGTGGGATCCCTTGGGACTCTAGGGGATAAGCCCTCTGGTGGCTAGACATGGTAATTACAGGTTTACATACATAACACCTATGAACAAGCATTTAATAACGATAGTACAGACCACCAAACAGTAGTAGGAAGGTTGGGGATGGCATCAAACAGGAAATTAGGGACGCATGCAATAAGGATACAGCAGTTATCATGGGTGACTTTAACCTACAATATTGATTGGGCTAACCAAACTGGTAGCAATACTGTGGAGGAGGATTTCCTGGAGTGTATAAGGGATGCTTTTCTGGACCAATATGTCAAGGAACCAACGAGAGAGCAGGCCATCCTAGACTGGGGCTTTTGTAACGAGAGAGGATTAATTAGCAATCTGGTCGTGCGTGCCCCCTTGGGGAAGAGTGACCATAAGATGGAGAGCGACACAGTTAATTCAGAGACTAGGGTCCTGAACTTAAAGAAAGGAAACTGCGACGGTATGAGGCGTGATTTGGCTAGGATAGATTGGCGAATGATACTTAAAGGGTTGACAGTGGATAAGCAATGGCAGACATTTGAAGATCACATGGATGAATTACAACTACTGTACATCCCTGTCTGGCGTAACAAGGGAAATTAGGGATAGTGTAAAATCCAAGGAAGAGGCATATAAATTAGCCAGAAAAAGCAGCAAACCTGAGAACTGGGAGAAATTTAGAATTCAGCAGAGGAGGACTAAGGGTTTAATTAGGAGGGGGAAAATAGAGTATGAGTAAGCTTGCAGGGAACATAAAAACTGACTGCAAAAGCTTCTATAGATATGTGAAGAGAAAAAGATTAGTGAAGACTAATGTAGGTCCCTTGCAGTCAGAATCAGGGGAATTTATAATGGGGAACAAGGAAATGGCAGACCAATTGAACACATACTTTGGAGGAACTGAAGGAAATCCTTATTAGTCAGGAAATGGTGCTAGGGAAACTGAAAGCTGATAAATCCCTAGGGCCTGATGGTCTGCATCCCAGAGTACTTAAGGAAGTGGCCCTAGAAATAATTGGTGGTCATTTTTCAAAATTCCATCGACTCTGGATCAGTACCTATGGATTGGAGGGTAGCTAATGTAACCCCACTTTTTAAAAAAGGAGGGAGAGAGAAAACAGGGAGCTAATGTAATGCCTCTGTTTAAAAAAGGGGGCAGACAAAAGGCAGGTAACTATAGGCCGGTTAGTTTAACATCTGTAGTGGGGAAAATGCTTGAAACTATCATTAAGGAAGAAATGGCGGGACATCTAGATAGAAATAGTGCAATCAAGCAGACGCAGCATGGATTCATGAAGGGGAAATCATGTTTAACTAATTTACTGGAATTCTTTGAGGATATAACGAGCATGGTGGATAGAGGTGTACTGATGGATGTGGTGTATTTAGATTTCCAAAAGACATTCGATAAGGTGCCACACAAAAGGTTACTGCAGAAGATAGAGGTACGCGGAGTCAGAGGAAATGTATTAGCATGGATAGAGAATTGGCTGGCGAACAGAAAGCAGAGAGTCGGGATAAATGGGTCCTTTTCGGGTTGGAAATCGGTGGTTAGTGGTGTGCCACAGGGATCGGTGCTGGGACCACAACTGTTTACAATATACATAGATGACCTGGAAGAGGGGACAGAGTGTAATGTAACAAAATTTGCAGATGACACAAAGATTAGTGGGAAAGCGGGTTGTGTAGAGGACACAGAGAGGCTGCAAAGAGATTTGGATAGGTTAAATGAATGGGCTAAGGTTTGGCAGATGGAGTACAATGTCGGAAAGTGTGAGGTCATCCACCTTGGGGGAAAAAAAACAAAAAAAGGGAATACTATTTGAATGGGGAGAAATTACAACATGCTGCGATGCAGAGGGACCTGGGGGTCCTTGTGCATGAATCCCAAAAAGTTAGTTTGCAGGTGCAGCAGGTAATCAGGAAGGCGAATGGAATGTTGGCGTTCACTGCGAGAGGAATGGAGTACAAAAGCGGGGAGGTCCTTCTACAACTGTATAGTGTATTGGTGAGGCCGCACCTGGAGTACTGCGTGCAGTTTTGGTCGCCTTACTTAAGGAAGGATATACTGGCTTTGGAGGGGGTACAGAGACGATTCACTAGGCTGATTCCGGAGATGAGGAGGTTACCTTATGATGATAGATTAAGTAAACTGGATCTTTACTCGTTGGAGTTCAGAAGGATGAGGGGTGATCTTATAGAAACATTTAAAATAATGAAAGGGATAGACAAGATAGAGGCAGAGAGGTTGTTTCCACTGGTCGGGGAGACTAGAACTAGAGGGCACAGCCTCAAAATACAGGGGAGCCAATTTAAAACCGAGTTGAGAAGGAATTTCTTCTCCCAGAGGGTTGTGAATCTGTGGAATTCTCTGCCCAAGAAAGCAGTTGAGGCTAGCTCATTGAATGTATTCAAGTCACAGATAGATAGATTTTTAACCAATAAGGGAATTAAGGGTTATGGGGAGCGGGCGGGTAAGTGGAGCTGAGTGCACGGCCAGATCAGCCATGATCTTGTTGAATGGCGGAGCAGGCTCGAGGGGCTAGATGGCCTACTCCTGTTCCTAATTCTTATGTTCTTATGTTCTTACAGACCGGTTAGCCTGACATGGTGGTGGGGAAAATGCTGGAATCAATTATTAAAGATGTAATAGTGCATTTGGAAAGCAGTGACAGGATCGGTCCAAGTCAGCATGTATTTATGAAAGGGAAATCCTGCTTGACGAATCTAGAGTTTTTTGAGGATGTAACTTGTAGAGTGGATAAGGGGGAACCAGTGGATGTGGTGTATTTGGACTTTCAAAAGGCTTTTGACAAGGTCCCACACAAGAGATTAGTCTGCAAAATTAAGGCACATGGTATTGGGGGTAATGTATTGCCGTGGATAGAGAACTGGTTGGCAGACAGGAAGCAAAGAGTGGGAATAAATGGGTCCTTTTCAGAATGGCAGTCAGTGACTAGTGGGGTGCTGCAAGGTTGTGCTGGGACCCTAGCTATTTACAATATACATTAATGATTTGGACGAAGGAATTGAATGTAATATCTCCAAGTTTGCAGATGACACTAAGCTGGGTGGCAGTGTGAGCTGTGAGGATGATACCAAGAGGCTGCAGGGTGACTTGGACAGGTTGGGTGAATGGGCAAATGCATGGCAGATGCAGTATAATGTGGATAAATGTGAGGTTATCCACTTTGGTGGCAAAAACAGGAAGGCAGATTATTATCTGAATGGTGACAGATTAGTAAAAGGGGAGGTACAACGAGACCTGGATGTCATGGTACATCAGTCATTGAAGGTTCTGTGCTGGAGCCTCAGCTGTTTACATTGTACATTAATGATTTAGACGAGGGGATTAAATGTAGTATCTCCAAATTTGCGGTTGACACTAAGTTGGGTGGCAGTGTGAGCTGCGAGGAGGATGCTATGAGGCTGCAGAGTGACTTGGATAGGTTAGGTGAGTGGGCAAATGCATGGCAGATGAAGTATAATGTGGATAAATGTGAGGTTATCCACTTTGGTGGTAAAAACAGAGAGACAGACTATTATCTGAATGGTGACAGATTAGGAAAAGGGGGTGCAACGAGACCTGGGTGTCATGGTGCATCAGTCATTGAAGGTTGGCATGCAGGTACAGCAGGCGGTTAAGAAAGCAAATGGCATGTTGGCCTTCATAGCGAGGGGATTTGAATACAGGGGCAGGGAGGTGTTGCTACAGTTGTACAGGGCCTTGGTGAGGCCACACCTGGAGTATTGTGCACAGTTTTGGTCTCCTAACTTGAGGAAGGACATTCTTGCTATTGAGGGAGTGCAGCGATGATTCACCAGACTGATTCCCGGGATGGTGGGACTGACCTATCAAGAAAGACTGGATCAACTGGGCTTGTATTCACTGGAGTTCAGAGGAATATGAGGGCACCTCATAGAAACGTTTAAAATTCTGACGGGTTTAGACAGGTTAGATGCAGGAAGAATGTTCCCAATGTTGGGGAAGTCCAGAACCAGGGGTCACAGTCCAAAGATAAGGGGTAAGCCATTTAGGACCGAGATGAGGAGAAACTTCTTCACCCAGAGAGTGGTGAACCTGTGGAATTCTCTACCACAGAAAGTAGTTGAGGCCAATTCACTAAATATATTCAAAAGGGAGTTAGATGAAGTCCTTACTACTCGTGGGATCAAGGGGTATGGCGAGAAAGCAGGAATGGGGTACTGAAGTTGCATGTTCAGCCATGAACTCATTGAATGGCGGTGCAGGCTAGAAGGGCTAAATGGCCTACTCCTGCACCTATTTTCTATGTTTCTATGAAGGTAGGCAATCAGGTACAGCAGGCAGTAAAGAAGGCAAATGGCATGGTGACCTTCATAGCGAGAGGATTTGAGTGTAAGAGAAGGGAGATCTTACTGCAGTTGTACAGGGCCTTAGTGAGACAACACCTTGAGTATTATGTGCAGTTTTGGTCTCCTAACCTGAAGAAGGACATGCTTGCTATTGAGGGAGTACAGCGAAGGTTCACCGGACTCATTCCCGGGATGGCAGAACTGACATATGAAGAAAGACTGGATTGGCTAGGCTTATACTCACTGGAATTTAGAAGAATGAGAGGGGATCTCATAGAAACATATAAAATTATGACGGGACTGGACAGGTTAGATGCAGGAAGAATGTTCCCAATGTTGGGGAAGTCCAGAACCAGGGGTCATAGTCTAAGGATAAGGGATAAGCCATATAGGACCGAGATGAGGAGAAACTTTTTCATCCAGAGTGGTGAACCTGTGGAATTCTCTGCCACAGAAAGTTGTTGAGTCCAGTTCGTTGGATATATTCAAGAGGGAGTTAGATGTGGCCCTTACGGCTAAGGGGATCAGGGTGTATGGAGAGAAGGCAGGAGTGGGGTACTGAAGTTGCATGATCAGCCATGATCATATTGAATGGTGGTGCAGGCTCGAAGGGCCGAATGGCTTGCTCCTGCACCTATTTTCTATGTTTCTATATGAAGAAGAAGGACGGAAAAGGACCAACTGATCCTTCTAGCCTGTGTCATCAAATATGGTGCAAGCTGCTTGAGCCATCAACCCACTGACACCCCCTTCTCTTGTCTGTTGCCCATGGTCATGGAATTTAGTGGTGGCGAGAATCTCTGGGAAATTCTTCTATGCATTTCTTCGAACAAAATTCACTTGCCAGCACTTGCAATTCTATGATGTTCTTGTGTTTCTGTTAACACAATGCCTACATGTGTGATAAATTGATGGAAGGAGAAAAAAGTGGCAATGATGGATACTCGTCTAGAGGTGTAGGTTGCCCACCTGTATGATGACAACTTGCATTCAGAAAGCTCCTTTAATTAAAAAAAAAAGCCTCAAGGTTTTTTGGCGGCGTAAGGAATAAAAAAAATGGAAGCCAAGCCAAAGAAGGAGATATTAGACGGGGATCAAAAGCTTGGTTCAAGAGGTAGATTTTAAGGAGGGTGTTAATGCAGGAGATGGAGATAGAGAGGTATAGGGATTTAGGGAGGGATTCTAGAGCTTGGGGTCTAGGCGGCTGTAGGCACGGCCGCCAAGTGTGCGGTGAAAGGGGGATGTAGAAGAGGTTGGAGTCAAAGAAATGGAGACTTTAGGGGAGGGAATGTAAAGCTGGAGAAGGTGACGGAGGTAGGCTGGAGTGAGGCGATGAAGGGAATTAAAGACAAGGATGAAAATTTTGAATTTGAGTTATTGGGAGCCAGTGTAGGTCACCAAGAACAGAAGTGATGGGAGTTTCAGATTAGTTAAGTTACGAAGAGTGGAGAAGCAGAAGCCGACCAGAAGAGCAACAGAATAGTTGAATCCAAAGGTGACATGGATGGCTGAGGGTTTAATTGGAAGATGGGCGGAGGCTGGTGGTGTTGCAAAACTAAGGAGATGGTCTTTGCAATGGATAGTATATGGGATTGGAAGCTCAATTTGGGACAAAATAGGGCGCACGGTTGTGAACAATCTGGTTCACCCTGAGACAGTGGTCAGGGAGAGGTTGGAGGTGGAATTTGTGGCGGAGCTAAAGGTGATGCTTCGGTCTTCCCAATATTTAGCTGGCCCTTTCCAATGGTTTGCGTGGCTTGGCAGCCTGTAATCTGAAGAATAATTTTGTCCACGCTGATTAGGACTTTGAGGCTGGGAAAATTGCCATCAATTGTTCGCCTTTCCCTTCTGTTGAGGGCTTCCACTTCATGCAGTCGTGATTGGTTGAATGGTGAATGTTTCATGAGCTGCCCCCCCCCCCCCCCTTACTATGCAATTAGTCATAATTCTTCCTAACAGTAATGGAAAAACATGCAATGTTTAATTGGGTGTTGGTGACTGCTTTCGTGCAGCAGTCAAATACTGATAATGAGCACCTCCTTACTGACGATTGATCTTTGCGTGCTCTCAAAGACCTCAATGAATTGATGGTGCTTTGAAACCAATGGTCTTTTTTTGCATGCCCTGGATGGCCTCAATTCAGGAACTCAGCAGTTAAAAGTGGCCTTGAACTGGCTCTCCTGCCAACCCCCTCCTGCTCCTCCGCTGCCACCTGCTTCTCTTCACTCGTGCCCTACTTTTTATGATAATTTGACAGCATCATTGAAAGGTTTGCTTGTAATTTGGAAGATGTGTTGTGCATGCATATGAGGGTCTTTCTGATTGTTTGATAAAGGCAAAGGGTTCTCAAATGATCAGCATGAGGTCATTATGAAGATGCCACTGGATGACACATGCTATACAATTGTGTTGGAAAAAGGTACATTAATGACAGCATTTCAATGTATTAAGCTTCCTTTGCATCTGAGCCAAGCCCCTGGTGACTAGAAAAACTGCATTCCAGCCCCTCTTGCTATGCAACCTGGACAGTTGCCTGCTGAGGCGAATGCCCATCCAACCCAAAAATGGCAACCCTGCTTTTGTTCACTTACAAACAAGGCTTCTGTCTGTAAAAGGAGCAGTCCTCCATCGTCCCTGGGCTTTTGCATCGTGCATTGCTTTCTTTAATACATTAGCAAAAGTACTTTCAAACTACTGCGCCTGCAAAGTATAGAAGGTGCAATTGCCCATTTATGGTTCAGCATGAGCAACCCATGTCTGCTTCTGCACTAGATATTCTCTCTCGCTGCTTCATGCTTATAGTGCATAATTATTAAGATAAGGGAGTCTTAGAAAATACCAGGTAGTTCCCCACACGCCCATGATGTAAGGTGCAATTGCAGTTATACAACCACTATTCGGAAAATGAGAAATCTCCCATAGTATTTCAATTTTGCTGAGCCATTCAATGTAAGTTTAAAATCTTGAGGGTGCTAAAACAACCCATTTGTAGAGTTTTAAATAAAAAGTATCCTGGATGAAAAATTGTTTTCTTTTGTTTGAGTGCTGATACATACATTAGTGGAATCGCTAGTTTGCTTGCTTTTATTATTGTTTAGTTCTTTGTCATTATTATGTAGTTTTCCTTTAATTCTTTGCTATCCTTTGCTACTCCACAGGCAACTGGAGCTATTTCGGCTGGGGAGACCAACAAAGTATGTAATTATTTATTGCTTCTGGCTGACACCAGATTTATTATTCTATTAGATTGCAGATTCAGTCAAATATGTAGGTTCGATTGTGGTATACAGTGGGTCAGTGATAACAGTTTTGCGTACAATGAGGTTAATAGACCAGATTATGTGATTTCCAAGAAAAGGCCTTTTTTTAAAAAAAAAAACACTATTTTCACCATTAGTGCTGGGTAACCAACAAACATACATTAAAATAATTTGAATTTAATTGCAGTGGAACTAAGTAACCAAAAGAGTAGATGTGTCTCAAACCATTATATTAGCCTGTAATTGGCAACCATAAAACTTTCCTTTCCTGATTACTCAGAACTTTTCTATTAATTGAAATACACTACTTTGATAACATTGATTACCTGACTCTGTTTGGTAATGACACTGCAAGCAGTGTTCACAAATTAGTCTGCGGCAGGTAATTCATTGTGCTTTAATATTTAAAGTAAATTAAATTTAATAATGTATGTGTAGTCTGGTAGATGATTTCTGTTTTGTATTGTCGATTTTTCAGAAGAACATTAAGACATTAGACTTTTTCTTATTACAGAAAGTGCATAATAACCCCATTTAAAAGGCTTTATGGACATTATATAAGCAAAACTGTATGTTTTAATTTTTTTTGACTAACTTTTATTGAGGGCACAGATTGTTAAACAGTCTGTTAATTGGCCTTCACCTCTGAAAATCTTCACTTTTAATTTAACCTGGGGAAAATGTATGAAGATCATCTCCCACTGCTAAATCATGTCACAAGCAATTGTTTTCTGGGTGTCTTAGCTTAGTTTCCTGTAGGCAAAACTTGGTGCTACATAACTGCTCTGCCAATTTGGTATTCTCAATTTGGAGCTACTCGGGATTAAGAGTGTTGAGATAGAAATGTCACGTTGATTTCAGCAGGAGGTTGAGCTGCATAACTAGAACAGTGGAAAGGGAACACAACATGGCCTAATTGGTTCCATAACCTCAGATTTTTTGAAAGTAGTACAATTTAGGGTACAATAATGGAAAATAGTTTACTTCCCTTTTATAGGCCTCTAGATAGCCTTCATGCTAGCTTTCCCAGGCCTCTCTTTGACTCTCAGCTATAAACTGCACAAAAACAGCTTGGAATGATTAGTGTCCCCTACTTCCCTTTTAGAAATATGTATGGGTTCTGCTCAATGCTTCCCTATAATAACATTACTAAGGTTTGTAATTTGCCATGTGGGGAATTAACCATACCTACCTGCATCCTACTGCTCCATGCCACCCAAATGGTTGTTCATCACTTGTAGCGTTAAATATTTATTAGCAGTATTTAAGAACATAAGAACATAAGAAATAAGAGCAGGAATAGGCCACCTGGTCCCTCGAGCCTGTTCCGCCATTTAGTAAGATCATGGCTGATCTGATCATGGACTCAGCTCCACTTCCCTGCCCGTTCTCCATAATCCTTTATTCCCTTATCTCTCAAAAATCTTTCCATCTCCACCTTAAATATATCCAATGACCCAGCCTCCACAGCTCTCTGGGGCAGAGAATTCCATAGATTTAAAACCCTCAGAGAAGAAATTCCTCCTCCGTTTTAAATGACAATTTAACAATTATTTTCTCATTGTTCATAAATGTTACAGTAACTTTTAGATGTAGTAGGAGCTGCTTGCAAATTTTCCATGGGTTATTGTGTTACACATTTGGTTAGAGCATTCCTCACATTTAACTTAAAATTGTTTCAGTTTCACTTGTTTCCAGACATTATGATGCCAATAAGTTTTATCTATAACCTCATGCCCCCTCCAAAATTTAAACTGTCATCTTTCTGATTAAAAAAATAGATCCTTGATATCTGTGCAAACAGGTATTTACAGCCCAGGCAACTATTTTGGTCCAGTAAGAATATTTTCCATAATTCCACTATTGAGCTGTGTATAGCTAAAGGGTATAGAATAAGCATGATCCAGCACAAAATAAGTCTATTTGGCCCATTGTGCCTGTGTCAGTTCTTTGAAAGAGCTATCCAATTAGTTCCACTACCCTGCTCTTCCCCATTACCCTGCAATTTTTTCCCTTTCAAGTATTTATCCAGTTCTTCTTTGAAAGTTATGATTGAATCTGCTTCCACCACTCTTTCAGGCAGTGCATTCAAAATCACAACTCACTGTCCTTTTTTTTTCTCATGTCGCCTCTGGTTCTTTTGCCACTGGTTCTTTTGCCAATTACCTTAAATCGGTGTCCTTTTGGTTACTCCTAATTTACTCTATCAAAATACTTTATGATTTTGAACACCTCTATCAAATCTCCCCTTGAGCTTCTTTGCAACGAGGAGTACAACCCCAGTCTCTCTCGTCTCTCCATTTAACTGAAGTAATTCATACCTGGTACCATTCTAGTAAATCTCCTCTGCACCCTTTCCAAGGTCTTGACATCCTACCTAAAGTGTGATTCACAGAATTGGCCACAATTCTCCAGCTGAGGCTTAACTAATGTTAAATAATGGTTTAGCCTAACTTCCTTGCTTTTGTCCTCTATGCCTCTATATTTATAAAGCTAAAGATCCCATATGCCTTTTTAAAAGTCTTCTCAACTTGTCCTGCCACCTTCAAGGAATTGCGTATGTACACCCCGCAGGTGTCACTCTTCCTGCACACCCGTTAAAATTGTACCATTTAGTTTATATTACACCTCCTCATCAACTGCACTACATTCACCAACCCTCTCTTGTTACTTCATCAAAGAAATTGATTTATCTGGGGTACATTTTGACTTGTAAAAATCCACTGGGCAAAGTGACCAGCAGTTTGTTGTAATGCCCAAATGCCAACTGCTCAGTGCATTGTACATTTGAGTTTAATTCTGTAACCTGTGGCAGTAATTTAACTTGTAACATATGTTGATATTTGCAGGACATAAAACTTCCCAGTGATCAACAGTAGGCTGTTTCTTTATTAACCTGTATCAGCCTCAACACAGCTGTAATCATCTTGTATATTTTATCATCTTGCATCAAAGGCATGAGCATTTTGGACAGTTGATATCCATGCGTACAGCTACTACCATATTAAAATAGACCAAAACTAGAATAAAATCTTGCAGACAATTCACCTGTAATGCATAGTAATTTTGAGATTGTAATCTAATTTGAGGTTCGGATAGCTTCACATTTTGGTTTCACATGTGATATCTTCGATGTGCTTTTAAAAAAAAAAATAATCTTTTTGCACAGTATGTAGATTTATCTTTGACATCAGTGACCAATTTTCTTTGTACGTGTGTATGTGTATCTTACTTGGCAATAGTGAAAATTCTGTTAACTGGATGCTTCTTTGACCAGCCATATTTACCGTTTTAGCTTTTGGCTAAACCTGTGCAATTTGAAGGAGATCTTCATTTGGAGAATGAGTTACTCAATTTTCAGTGAATAAGCTACCTTTTTGTAATGCTGTTATCCATTACAAATTAAAACACAACAATGATGAGTTGGAAGGAAAAGAGTCCAAGTAAAAGATATTGGACATTTAATCTCCATGGTTGATTTCATAGAGGTGATAGATCCGGACATTATTTAAATGGTGAAAAGTTACGAACAGTGGAGGTCCAAAGAGATTTAGGGGTCCATGTACACAGATCACAAAAATGTAATGGGTACAAAAAAAATCAAAAAAGCTAATGGAATGTTGGCCTTTATAACAAGAGGGCAAGAATATAAAGGGAAATAAGTTTTGCTGCAGTTATCCAAAGTCCTGGTTATACCACATCTGGAGTATTGTGTACAGTTCTGGGCACTGCACCATGGGATATATTAGCCAATTGCAGTACAAATTCATCAGAATGTTACCAGGGCTCCAAGGGTTTGATTATGAGGAGAGATTACATAAACTAGGCTTGCATTCCCTCGAATATAAAAGGTTAAGGGGTGATTGATTTAGGTTTTTATAATTTTGAAAGGAACTGATAGTAACAACAAATTGCATTTATATTGCACCTTTATTATCATAAAACATCCCAAGGTGCTTCACAGGAACGTTATCCAACAAAGCTTGACGCCGAGCCACATAAAAAAGAGATATTAGGACAGATGACCGTCAGCTGCCTAGACCTTAAGCTCTGGAATTCGCTGAGGTACGTTTTAAGGAGCGTCTTAAAGGAATAAAGAGAGATAGAGAGGCAGAGAAATTTAGGGAGGGAATTCCAGAGCTTCAGACCTAGTCAGCTGAAGGCACGGCTGCCAATGGTGGAGAGATTTAGAATCGGGGATGCCAAAAGGCCAGAATTGGGGGAGCAGAGAGATCTCTGAAGATTGTAGAGCTGGAGGAGGTTACAGAGATTGGGTGCGGTGAGGCCATGGAGGGATTTGAAAACAAGGATGAAACTTTTAAAATCGAGGCGTTACCAGACTTGGGAGCCAATGTAAATCAGCAAGCATTGAGTGATGGGTGAACAGGACATGGTGCGAGTTAGGTTACGGGCAGCAGAGTTTTGAATGAGCTTTTGATTAGGGAAAGTAGATAGAGAGAAGCGTCTTTCTGCTAGTGTAGGAGTCTAGGACAAAGGGGCATAACCTTAAAATCAGAACCAGGCCATTCAGGAGAGAAACTAGGAAGCACTTCTTCATGCAAAGAGTGTTAGAAGTGTGGAAAACTCTCCCACAAAACACAGTAGATGCTTGTTCAGTTGATTTAAATCTGAGATCGATAGATTTTTACTCGACAAGGGTATAATAGGATATGGAGCGGGTGGCTATAGTTAAGATACAGATCAGGCATGATCTCACTAAATGGCAGAACAGGTTCGAGGAGCTGAATGGCCTACTTCTGTTCCTATGTTCCTGGAATGGGTAAATATTAGATTGAAGACCAAGGGATCATCCATAATTAGTTTCCCAATTATTCAAATTTCTTTCTTTGTAGTTATTGTTTACTAAAATCTAAGCTACAACTGTAGTAAGGGATATCGATAGCTATTACATATTTATGTATATTTGTACTACATTAATGGAATTTTTTATTAAGTTTTTAGTATGCTCATTTTAAAGTGTTTCGGATTCAATTCGGAATTCTGTTTTTTATTTTAAACAGAGACTAGGATGGCTCAATTGGTAAGGGCAATGCTCAAAAACTAATGCTCAATGTGGAACTGAGCCACACAAACAAAAGATCTCGAGTTCCAACCGTGGTGTGTGCTGAATTAGCTAATCACAACTGTGGCAATAATGAGAAGCTATCACTGGACTCTGTGCATCTGGGCTAGGGGGAGGAAAATCAGCCAGGTAGTAGAGCATGATCAGTCCCGCAATGCCATACCATAACAAAGAGTCTATGTCTTCAGGAGAGTGAAGGGAGGAGAGAAACTGACTAGAAAAAAGATGGAGGGAAAAATAATTCCTTTTCCATATATTTTGTTTTCATAACTCAGCATTTGTGCCATTACCTGCTGAGTCAGTGAGAGAGCTTGTATAAAGACTTTTAAAAATTGTGTATATATAGCTTATATAATTTACAGATGTGTTCAGTAAACCACCTGTAACATGAGATGAGATATGTAGCTAATTAGTGTTGTTGTAATCAGATAGTGTATTGGTGGTTCGTATCATTTTTAATTTTTCCATAATTGCACATTTCTGGTATACACGGACAGCGAAACAATCCATTGCGAGCAAGTTGTGAGGATAGGAAGATTGTAGACGAGCTTAAAGCATTTAGGAAAACAATAGTATTTGAAACTAGTATTTATTTGACAATTCTGTAATTTCAACATTGTGGAAATGTGGTTTTCATTGTTTATAGACAATGAGGATCCTGACAGTGCAGTGGATGACAGAGACAGCGACTATCGAAGTGAAACTAGCAACAGCATCCCACCTCCATATTATACAACATCTCAGCCTAACGCATCAGTTCATCAGTATTCCATTTCTTCACGGCATCAACAGAGTGGATCGCGGGATTCTTGCACTGATTCTATTCACAGTTATGAGCTAGATTATTCAGATCATCAAAGGCCAATAAGGTACAATTTATTATGTTGACTGCTTTTTGATTTTAAAAACAAGTAATTGTTATTCAGTAGGGTTGTATTATTATTAACAGCTAAAAATGTATGGTAACCTGGTGGAGCAGTGTGTCAGTGCACAGCTGCACACTATCACACAGTGGCAGGAGATTGTCCCTAATTCCCAACATGGTGAGTTTCGGATCTCTGTGAGCTCATTGAGGGATGTTTCATACAGAAAAGAGACAATTCTGAGAGAAGGAAAATTAATGACTTAACCAGCATCACTTTCATACCTTGTATAGCTTGCTGGCTGTACAGTAACATGACTAGAGGCTTAAAATACTTGCCTTCCCACTTGGAAGGGAACCTAGATAACAGGATGTAATTGGTGATGAACAATATTTGTAATTAGTTGCTATGATTTGTTACTTAGGCCTCTTTCATTCAAAAAGGCCAAAATAATTGTGATTTTGTTGATTATCTGTCACAACTGAAAATATCTGATGTACTGTTCCTTTCCTACTGTCAACAAAAATCTTTAGTACCTGAACAAATATTTTCATTAACTTGTGAGTAATTTTGTACCCTGGCCTGGTGAACAGCTTGGCGATGGTATGAGCTGACCTAATACCTCAGTGGCTGAATGACTGCATCCTGGTGTAAACCGATAGTCCAATCTGCATGTCATAATTATGTTGATGAGCTTCATTGGTTAACAACAACTTGGGAGAAAAGTGAGAGGAACCTGGCACAATTTAATGCACCTTTAGATATGTTCCTCCCACTAGTCAGCCGATTAAGCAGCACTGGGAATCGATTTGTGAAGCGATGCACACATCTGATGTTCTCTCATTTCCAGAGATCATGCTTTTAGCATGAACTGGAATAATACTATATATAAATTACTGAATAAAGTTAACCCACACTACAATCAGAAAGGTAAGTTAATTTGGAATTTTGTGATAGAAAAGTTATTTTACAGCACTTTAATGTGTTTTCCCTTGGATATGTTCTGACATTCTTTAGCATTTTGTTAGTATGATTTTTCATTGAATGTTGTCAACTTATTAATTATTTACACTGAATGCATGTAATTAGGAAGGTCAATATTATTACATTTATACTTATTAATGCAATTGTTCTTCTTGGCTTTCAAAATTTTACAATAGCTTGAAGCAGCTGTTTTCATGGTTGAATGAAGAGTACATAATAAGTATTCTGTACATTGTGTTGAATATCAGTAATGAAAAGAGAAACAATTCCAACAATATACATTTCAGTTTAAAGTCAGTTTTATTCATAGTATTGTCTGAAAATTTGGACATCACTGTGTACATCCATCTAGAGAGGTGAACAGAAATAATCTCAGAACAGAACCCTGTCAATATTTCCAGCCACTCTGAGAAACTTTGCTTAACACTTTCCTCCCTTCTTACCAGCTTTTCATCCAATTTGTTACCCTTCCCCTAATTATGTATCCTTAAACTTCTCCAATATTCTTCTGTGTGGTGCCTTGCCAAAGGGTACTTGAAAATCCATGTACTGCATTTCCCCTTGTCACCACCTCAAAGAACTCGATTTGATTTGTCCATGTTCGCTGCTTCTAATTTTCTTTTAATTTAGACATTTAGTACTTTCACCTTTTATTGAAAAATCCCCAAATTTTCCCAATTGCAGTTGTTAAACTAACTGGCCATAATTACCCAGGTTAGCTCTGCCTCCCTTTTTGAAAATGGGTAATACATTGGCCAATTTCCACTTCTTCAGCACACATCCATTCTCAATATAACCCTGAAATA
This sequence comes from Pristiophorus japonicus, assembly GCF_044704955.1. Taxonomy (NCBI): domain Eukaryota; kingdom Metazoa; phylum Chordata; class Chondrichthyes; family Pristiophoridae; genus Pristiophorus; species Pristiophorus japonicus. The sequence continues at coordinate 27,158,022 of NC_091994.1, read as the reverse complement.
TAATTTTTAGGGTCTCCACTATTTATTCTCTCAGAATCTTGCGATATATTCCATCACATTCTAACATTTTGTCCTCCTTTAGCTTAACTAACTTTTCTAATAAATTGATCCCACTGCTCTCGCATAACTGGTCAAAAGTGTCAAAACTCTGATAGTTTAATTCTTTTCTGCATTGTAATTCAATTATAAGCAAAAATACTCTGCAAAGTTTGATGTTATTAGTAATGATTAATTATTTCACAGCCTTTTAATAAAATTACATAGCAGCATACCAAATTATAATGCGATGCAGATTCTCTCTTGTGATTCCTGGCACACAGTGTTCCTCATCTCAGCTAGTTGACAGGTAGCAGGTGCCACACAGACATAATTTAAACACTTACCCATAGTAGGGAAGGGAATTGATAGAATGCCATGCTTGCACACCTTGAAGCTGAAGGCAAATGGAGTCTAGCGATTTAATGGTTTCCTTGCCTTTCTTCTTAATGATGGCATAGGGATGTTGAAAGAAAAGTGAGAAATATAAATTACAACAGATCTGGGAGAATAGAATATATGTATATATTTATTTCAAATTATAATTACATAAATTGAAATCATTTGTTTTGCAAATTAAATGTGCAATCATAGTCTGGCAAATTGATACATATCAATTTACACGCTGAAATCTGTTTTTTTTTTAAATGTATATAGTGTCTAATTGGAATTTTTATGCCATGATTAGTGTGCAATCATAACTGCAACATTTTTAACCATAACATTCATCAAAGCAAAAACTAATCATGAATTGTTGCATTTGTATGGACTATTGCAAACTAAACTGGAATTGTCATTATATTTTCATGCATTGCTTGACAACTACAAATATATTTAATAATATTGTCCTTGCAATGTAAAACAACGCAGGCTATGCCAATGCAACATTCATCTTTTGCATTTATGTTTGTGCTATTTCTTCTTGGTTTTGTTACTTAGATTTTTGTAAGGGTTATTAATAACTTACTGTTTTATTATTTTTTTCTTGCAGGTAACTGGGGATATGAACTTGGTTAAAGTAATGATTGAGTTTAAATATATCTGTACATTAGAGATTGTATATTATATACTTCAAATTATTAATATAAATGCACACTGGGTCTATAAATGTACTTTAAATTCTAAGAATGTTTTCTTTAATCCATGTAATTTGCTTTTCTATCAAAGGTTCTTAAACCAAGAATGAGGATGAACTTTAGAAATTGAAGGAACTATTGCTTACTATGTTCTGAGACTACTGTATCTTTTAAATACACAATGAGAAAAGATTAATTAATGTGTCTAAATTATAAGGTTAATCATGGTGTTGCAAAATAATATTTTTGTTGGAATTTTCCCTTTATAATTTAAATCACCCACTTTGCCTAACACACTTGGCTAAACTTTCCCAACAGGAGGACTGAGTAGTTGGATCCACATCTGTGGGTACTGTAAGTCCTCTTTTGGTGTGTTTGCTATGCAGTGTTGTGGTAGTTGAGCAATGAATTGTTCGATAAGTCTCCCCTTCCTTTCTTTTGTCCAACACATTGGCGCCACTCTAGCTATCAAATGGTTTAAATTTCATATCCTGATCCAGAAAGCACAGTTGTCTCAGTAGGGTATGCAATAAAAAAAGTTTAGAGTAACTTTTTGGTTTATTTAATTTTCCCTCACTATCTTCCTCTTTGTGCTTTCCACTTTCTCTGGTAGACGCTATGATAGCATAGATTCTGCCACAAATGGACGCAGTGACCTAGAGACTGCGTCAGACTCTAGCAGGCTAACCAGTCGTCAGTATTCCCTTGAAAGTAGGCAGTCTCTAGATCTGTCGGATAGGTGGGTTTGAACCGTATCTATTGCCTTGTTCGTATACTAGACATTTGTGGTCTATAACGTGCTGTGGCTTCTTGTCTAGTAGTTGTGTGCATGCTCGCTTAAATGTTTCTCTTGTATTTGTGGACTTATAATGGATTCAAGAAAATAACATCTGAAGGTGACATTGTACAATATTGGGTTGACAAAAATGCATATGTTATGACAACTCAATTATGTACTTATTTACTCAAAATATGTTCAGTATCCTGTCCTTTAGATTTTCATATCCATTAATCTAATTAATCTATAAATTGCAACAAAATGTTTACAGATTTATTTCCGTAAGAATGGGGCATCATATTTTGCTGCTGCTTCTAACCCTTTAAATATTATACATCATTATCAACGTTTGGACAATGTGGGGTCAGCAGCGACCAGTGTTATCAGCTACTGCAGTCTTCTAGAACTTGCTTGATTGTCTTTGTCTTTGGGGGTCGGAGAGGAATCTCCCAGAATTTTTCCTAAATTGTTCTACGGTTGATTTCTCTATTTTATTGCCTGTCCCAGGAGATTATGGGGTTGGGGGAGGTGGGTTCACATTGGCCCCACCATGATTGGATGGGGCAGGCTTGATAGACCAGTTGATCTTTTCTTTCCCTTTTTTGTATATATTCTCATATCTTCAGTGCAACATTTCGAAGAGATTTTTTTTGTAAATGCTCAAAACTGAATTATAGAAAAGTTTTGAATCAAGCAGTTTTTAAAAATAAATTCTCAAAGCAAATTACAAAATTGATACCTTTTAAGCGGGTAAGTATTCAGAGGTTACTATACAGTTTCAATAAATGCCTTATTCTATCATGATGGTTACTATTTTGAAGTGTTAATAGCTTTTAGATCACCCTTCAGTTCTTTTATTTTCAAATAACTTGTGTTCCTTATTACAATATTTTAAAAATTAAATAAACCTTGTTTTCCTAAATTGTTTATTATATTGATATTTAAAATTTGACTGATCAAAAGTTGACTTTCACGTGCTAACTTTTTGTCACACTGAACTTTTATCTGGTTTTACGTGACTTAAATGTTGTAGCAGCCAGTTTATTCGGCCTAAATCAAACTTAGCAAATGTGAAATTTATTGGTTTAAATGCATGTTTGTCAGTGTGGGTGAATGTTTGAGTTTAAATTCTGACCGAGGAAAACAAAGTACAAAAGCTCTTTATTTTAAATAAGCAGTGCTTTTAAAGTCAATGCAGAAAAAGTTATCTGCCACATAACATTGATGCCTTAAAGGCATAACTGGGTGTGTGATATTATAATGGGTAGGTAGCATGCAGCATCCTGTGTTTAAAATGAAGTAAACTATAGTGGGAGGAAACAGCACTGAGTTAATCCAATAAATCTTGGATGAAATTGGAAAAGAATTCTGGTTCCACAAAACTGAGTAATAGTAGCAGACCGGAGTAAAAAAAATGCTTTTATTATCATCGTGGCTTAAGGCAACCTTATTATATTGCATGGACTCTCAAAGTAACATAAATATTAATGTAATAAAACTGTAACACTTTGCAACACATAAAATAGCATAGCTTCTGTCCAGTAATCAATACACTGGCAATGACATTAGTAAAAGTCAGGGTAACTGAAATCTCTAATGTCAGGCATTAGAGTACACTGGGAGTACAAATGCATAAATCACTAAAAGTAGCAACGCAGGTTAATAAAGCCATAAAAAAACAAACCAAGCTCTAAGGTTTATTTCTAGAGGGATAGAATTAAAAAGTAGAGAAGTTATGCTAAACTGTCAAACCTTGGTTAGACCACATTTGGAGTACGGCATACAATTCTAGTTGTCGTATTATAAAAAGGATATAGAGGCACTGGAGAGGGTGCAAGAAAGATTTACACGGTTGATGTTACAAATGCGTTGTCATACCTATCCGGAAATGAATTAGCTGGGTCTCTTTTCTCTTGAAAAGTGAAGGCTGAAGGGTGACCAAATAGAGGTCTTTAAAATTAGGAGTTTTTTTTAAATAGAGTAGACACAGGAGCCGGAATCTTGCCAGTCTTGCAGGTTTGGAGGTAGGCCAAATGGCCGAGATTGACAACGGGGCGGAATCCCGCTCTGAACCTGCCTCCTTGTCCAAAGTTCACAGACTCGACACCAAGCGGCAGGCTAGCCAATTAACATCATTACGAGGTAGTTTAGAGGTATTTAAAAATAATTTAACCAGGTATTTACCATTTTTCCAAGTTTTTCAGCAGCTTCCCGTAGCTTGGGCTTCAGATAAGTGTGTCTGGTTCCCAATATTTCTCCATTGCTTTGACTAGTTGACAGCTGCAGAAGTGGTATAAGAGCTACCATTTCACAGCTGTTCACTTTCTGATCTCAGAAGCTGAAGCCTTCAAGATTTGGAAGACACTTCTGAGCAGTTTGCAATTTGAAAGTGTCTGCAGTGCATTCAGAAGTGTCTGCAGTGAACTCTATCCACTGTCACCTCCTTGGAGCAATCTCACAATTGAAAGATCGCTTCTGTCATCTCAACTTCAGCTGCCATCTATTCCAGCAGCACGATGCCCTTGAGAAAATCTCACCTTGGTCCTCAGAATCCCACCACGATCAGCCCCAACACCATCATCACTAAACACACCAGCATCACCACCAACACCAAACTTCTCTGCAATCACCTGATGCTGCACAGGGCATCAGCACCCGACCACATTGCAGCCCGGGATTCCAGGGATGGCTTTACCATGGCTACATTTACTTCATTTGATGCTGTATACTCTGACTGCCACATGATACGCCAGGTTGGTACCACCCTACACCATAAGGCATCCCTACAAAGACCAAGCCATTCCTTTCAAACTCTTCACCATTGCGGGGGGTACCCTTATGTCTCACCATTCACTACAGCTCACTAAGCCACTTCCAAAAGTTCACATAAATCTGTCCAAGAACACAAAGTGTTCAAAATAAAGATTTCTAGAGGGATAGAATTAAAAAGTAGAGAAGTTATGCTAAACTGTTAATAGAAACTCTACATGAACATTGGCTAAAAGACCCAAGTGACTACCCTTGTGTGTTAGTTTGTATGATTGGACAAGGATGAGTGTGAAGTGTGGCTAGTGAGATGAGGATGTGATAATGTAGATAGAGAGAGGGGGATGGGTGGAGGTGCAAGATAAATTGGTGTAAGGGTGTGCAGGAGTAGGGTAGGGATGAGCGATGGGAATGTGATGAGTGGCACAGCAGGATGAGCTTGAGTAGGGTTTTGCAGCAACGTTTTGTGATCCGCTGAGATCATTGGAAGGTTTGCGCCACTGCAGCCAACTCCTCCTAACAACATCCCTGCTTGTGCCCTCTGTGCAATGTACAACCAGGTTGCGTTGGTGTCCTGAGGAGGTCTCTTCCGCCCATTGGATGGGAAGAGGGACCTCCCTGTGTGCTGTGTGTCTCCCTCCATAAGCATCTGGAAGGAATTATGAGAGAGCCTGGGTGCAGCCTTTGTGCAGTGCTCGCAGCACCTCGATGCTGCAGGACAGTGACCGAAGACTGTCAAAATCAATGTGGCCATGGTCCCTTTAAGAAAACTGGCTGATGACCTGTTATCAAATGATGTCATCAGGCCCGCTTCCTTTTAATTGGCTGGGAACCTCGCAGGGCGGGCTTAACAAGCCCCATCAACGGAAGATTCTTCACACAGTGCAGGCTGGAGTGAGGAGCGGCTTCGCTACCCGCCACCTACCCCGGCTGTCCCGGTCTTGGCCACTATTGGTGAGATTGCAGCCAGAGAGTGGGGAAGAGTAAAACTAGAGGCCATCAATATGAGATAGTCACCAAAATATCAAATAGGGAATTCAGAAGAAATGTCTTTACCCAGAGAGTGGAACTCACTACCACAGGGAGTGGTTGAGGTGAATAGTATAAGTGCATTTAAGGGATTTAGGTAAGTGAGAGAAAGGAATGGAGGGTTATGCTGATGGAGTTAGATGAGGAAGGATAGGAGGAGGCTCGAGTGGAGCCTAAACACCGGCATGGACTGGTTGGGCCGAATGGCCTGTTTCTGTGCTGTATGTTTTTTGTAATCTATGTAATTCATTATACAAATATTTAATGCAATCAGAGTCCTTTTCTTCCAAGAAATAATAATTTTTGATATTTTGAATGTATTTAGAAATTAATTTTAAATTGCTACTTCAGGTCTTGTTTTATATTAATAAGGGAACTAATAAATAGTTGAACCATTGTAACCAGTAACTAACACTTAGTTAGAAAATACTTAGTTTTCTTAATTAGTGACTGAATTTTTATCTCCTCAATCCAAGTCCTAATTTGAACACAAGATCATTGATAAAATAACCTAGCTTGTATTAATAGGCAACAACATGATAATGGAGTTGTACACTGGGGACTAGTGAATGAATATTTATCAACTAGGCTAATAAAACACATGCATGCATGTGCACTGGATCATGATTAGTGGACAATTTCCAGGTTGTCGGGAAGAATGATCTAATCTGGTAAATTGGCATTCTTCTACAGCCTGCTTTATTTTGTAAAATTTAAAAAGTTTAAAAACCCAGTTCTTGTTCCTTTCTCGATTCAAGTCATAATAGAGCAATTGCACTGCAAGTTCTTTCCATAGAAAAATGTCTGCTATCTTGGGTGATTTCAGAAAAACTGGATAAAATGTGGGACATTTGTAAACCTGCAATTATGAACAGGATGAAATGGCACTGTGTACTTGTGTGAAGCTAATAGTCAGTAAAAATGGAATTGCAATATATTTTCTAAAGTCATTTTTTTTTAAAAAGAAAATTTTATTTTAGTTTTTGTTTTACTTGGAATTATGGGCTCCAAATTGGCCAGGAGTTGCTCCGTTTTTTTTTGAGCAACTTGATTTTTTTGGAGTATCTTAAAAATCCCAATTTTGCACATTCAATTTGCGCCTGACATCCATTATTTCACTGTCGTTTTTATGCTTGACCACAAATTGATATATAATCAATAGTTGTAAATCATTTTTTAGTCTTTTATAACCTTGTACTACCAGCCCCAGTATTCTCATCTGTTAAAGTTTATGTAAGCTACTAAGATACCGAGTTGTAAAGTCTCCTACATGACTATTAGCAAGAGCCTAAAGTTCACTTCTCAATCAAAAGAACCATTAACATTAAAATGTTTAATTTCGTTTCAGTTTGATGTAGCACACTGACCAGATCATCATGTCAACAGCATAAAGCATTTTAAATAGACTTAACAAATAATTCTGAACTAACCGAGACAAAGTAGCAGTGAGTTTTAAAACCACCAATAATTACAAAGGAAAATTAATCTTCTGTAAGTTAGCTAATCCATTCATTTAATAAATAATAACTTTAAATATAACGCCTTTAACTAGTAAAACATCCCAAGTCACTTCACAACAGTGTTATAAGACAAAACAGATAAATTTGACGCCGAGCCACAAAAGAGGAAATTAAGTCAGATGACCAAAAACTTGTTTAAAGAGGTAGGTTTTAAGGAGCGCCTTAAAGGAGAAAGAGAGGTAGAGAGGCAGAGAGGTTTAGGGAGGGCGTTCCAGAGCTTGGGGCCCAAACAGCTGAAGGCACGGCCACGGATGGTTGAGCAGTTTATAATGAAGGATGTTCAAGGAGCGCAGACATCTTGTGGGGTTGAGGCTGAAAAAGATTACAGATGTCGGAAGGGACAAGGCCATGGAGTGATTTGTAAACAAGGATGATGTCATGTATGTAGACCATGTATACTAACTCTATAGTCACATAAGGTGTGCCACCAGAGGGCACTGCGGTAGGAGACCTGATGGTTACCTGTAGAGGTGTGTAAGGCCCAGTATAAAAGGCTGCCCACCATGCTTGTGCCTCACTCTGGAGTTACAATAAATGGGACTAAGGTCACAACAGCTCAAGTACAATACTAGACCTCATGGAGTCATAAGAGTATTAAAGACATAACAGACGAGAATTTTGAAATCGAGGCATTGTTTAACTGGGAGCCAATGTAGGTCAGAAAGCACAGGGGTGATGGGTGATCGTGACTTGGTGTGAGTTAGTACATGGGCTGCTGAATTTTGGATGACCTCAAGTTTACGTAGTGTAGAATGTGGGAGGCCGGTAGTAGTTATTCATAGCAGTACTTTCACTGTATCTGAGACTAACTCTGCCAATTGATAGTTAACGGAAAATGTCAAATTCATAGTCCTTGCTGACAGTTATTTTCATGAAAATTGCATTTGCAATGTCAGGTTAATGCCTCATATTACACTGGCAACATAAATTGCCGTCCAACATTATTTTAACCTTAAAAACTACATTCATTAGGTTACATGCTGCTATTAGTACCATAAGATGCATTTTTCATAACAATTCTGCAGTTCACTTGATAATGCTTTAACTATATTTAAAAAGAACACATTGTTTTAGCTAATCATCTAACTGAGGGATATCACAGCTGTTTCAAGTGGGGAAAAAGGATGAGGAGACGACAAAATCCTTTGCAGTGGGTCAATCAGCCTTGATATATTCCCCCCCCCCCTCCCCTCTGCTTTTGAAGACCAATCTGTTTTTAGATTTAGGCTCAACAAAAGTAGTTGATCAAAGTATTAAATTGGAAGAGGATTTAGGGTGTGTACAGGAGTTAATGCTGCTCAACCATTGTAAATTGACAACAACTCGCAATTTCTGCATTGCTGATTTTTTTCCAGTGACTGGGGATATCTCTGGAATGATATAATTCTCTTTTGAAAGTGCTAATATATGGATCAATGGGTCAATCACGGTACTAACTTTCTGATTCTGTTGGCACAGCAAGGTCAAACACAAACAGAACCTTTCTTGCACTCTGGGTATATGACCCCCATTCAGTTCTATTAAGAAAAATACCATGGGTTTTGTTATATCTTGAATGCAGAGTCAGACTAGATACTGCAAGCTCAAAGTAAGGTGTGACCATAGTCCTTTATTACAGATCTCAGACTGCCTCTCCAGCCTATGAGGCCGCCTTATATACAGGTGCTTCCAAGGGATTGTGGGATCCCTTGGGACTCCAGGAGTTAAGCCCTCTGGTGGTTAGACATGGTATTTACAGGTTTACATGCATAACAAATTTGCAAATAATATTGAATTTAGAGGATCTGTGATGTATTTATTGTGCTTTAAGTTATTTTTGACTTCCACCGACTTAATGTTTACCATATCTTTGTGGCCTGTTGTGTACACAACAGCATTGCTGCATGCCAATAGATCATAAAACCACCAATAATTATAAAAGAAAATTAATCCTGTAAATGAGCTAATCCATTCATAGCAGTACTTTCACTGTATCTGAGAATGACTGCCAATTGACAGTTAAAGAAAATTTCAACTTTATAGGCCTTGCTGACAGTCAGTGAATATAGTTATTTTCATGAAAATCGCAAGCAAGATAGACTTGTACCATGCCAGCATTCAGCCCAGAATCAAGGCATTAATTTGACTCTGATTAAAGTAGACAACTTCTGAAAGGACTGCTTTTATAAAAACTAGTCATGTGTTAAATGCAGGAGACTTTTATTGAGAAAAACTACATGCTTTAATGGTACCAAATGCTTGATGTGTAACATGCTTCTGCATGCTGTGGGTTCATTGCCCAGACACCTCCCACACACAGGAATACAGTAGTTCAATCTAATATGAAATGTCTGCATGAGACATTTCTCCAAGACGAGGAATGAGAAAATTGTAGGGCTCCACAACCTGTGCTGCTATCTAGCACATTCAAAAAGGTGGATGTTGGTTCTGAACTAAAACCTGAGAGCAGCTTCTCAGCCTTGTGGGTGCTACTGTGCTGGGGAGTCTTTTGGGATATAGTAGCCAGAATTTGTTCGATTTAATATAAGAATAGAAAAAGCAAGTCCAGGATAAGGGTGCGACTGGAAAAAAAAAAACAAAGGCCCCTTACCCAAACTAACTGGAAGGAAAAATGGGCAAACCGAATTGTAGATCATCAGTGAGAAATATGGGAAGGCTACAAATCCCTCAGAAGATTGTGGATTCAAGTCCCACTCCAGAGATTTGAGCATAAAAATCCAGGCCGACACTCCGGTGCAGTAGTGAGGGAGTGCTGCACTTTTAGAGGTGCCGTCTTCAGATAAGATGTTAAACCAATACCCCATCTACTCTCTCAGGTGGATGTAAAAGATCCCTATTTCGAACAAGAGCAGGGGAGTTTTAACCCCAGTGTCTTGGCCAATATTTATCCCTCAATCAATATAATGATCAGATAATCTGTTTTTGTTATCATATTGCTGTTTGTTGGCTGTAAAGCACTTTGGAAAGTACGGTGGTTGTGAAAGGCGCAATAGAAATGCAAGTTTTTCTTTCTATTCCTATAAAGAAAAAAAGTGTAATAAAGGCCGGGGTTTCATTGATGAATAGAGATTAAATGAAATATAAAACAAAAAAAAATGGGACTTACAGGTCGAATGTTGAAATTGAAGGCTAAGGCAAATATAAATAATATAGGAATGTTACAAACTGGGAGATTCGAAGAGCTAGGAGGCAGTAGGAGCAAAATTTAGCGACAAAAAAAAGTGCAGCAAAAAGTAGGCACATGAACAGTAGGAAACAGTCAGAATAGGGACAGGGCTGCTAAGAGATACATAAAGCTAGCTTGTAGTGGAGTGTTGAATGACACGTACTAAATAATTATTTTGCTTCCGTTTTCATGGAGAAGGAGGATTTTGGGTCTATGATATTGAGATTGTAGAATCACCTGATTTGGGTGAAAATTCAAAGAGAAATGGTATTAAAGAAGTTGCTCAAACTTAAGTTGGACAAGTCACTCAGTCCTGGTTGGTTCATATCCAATGGAAGCTGGAGAAAAAGTAGTTTGTGACAAAATGTTACAAAACTCTATGGAAAGCCAAGTTATTAGTTTCAAATTTGACTCCCCTCTTCAAAAAAAGGTGGTAGCGATAAGCCAGGAAATTCATCATTTGTTGCTAAACTACTAGTCTATAATAAGAGGCAACATTACTAGGTGCTTGGAAAAAACATGAATTGATAAATGTTCATCAGCACAGACTTATAAAACATGTTAGACTGACCTTATGGAGTGCTTTGAAGAAATAAGAGGATTAAAAAAAAATTGATAATCTCCTGTGTTGCAGTTTTTATTACATACATACATGATTGAGAGAACAATATTGAAATTTGCTGCTCACACTAAATTAGGCAGGTATGACCGATTCCAGTGAGGATTATGTAAGATGGCAGGATAATTTGGAGGGTGGGCAGATCGTTGCAGATGCAAGTCAATGTAGAAAAAGTTTGAAGTAATACATTTTGGAAGTAAGACTAGGAAAAGAAATGCACATTAAATTGTAAGATTTTAAATGGAGAAGTAGATAAGAACATAAAAGTCAAGTGGAATCCTTGGTTTTATATACATAAAGGCCATAGAATACAAAAGCCAGAAGGTAATGTGTAATTTGTACAAGACCTTTGACCGCAGCTGGCGTCTACAAGTTTGGGAACCACGTTATAGGAAGGTGATGAAAGAGGTGCAGTGTAGATTGACTAGATCGTGACCAAAGTTGAGTGATTATATGCACGCAGAGGGAGTTAGTACTTTTTTCAGGAGAGCTGAGCAAGTTAAAGAAGACCCGAGAGGTATTATGATGTGGTAAATAATGCTAGATTGATTCCACTGGTCAGTGAGAAGGCATAACTGACGTACTCACAAAATAATTAAAGGGAAAGTTAGAATCAAATCCGTTACATCGAGGGTGCTTGGAATTTGAAGTTCTCTACCACCAACTGTTGTACAGGAACAGGAGTAGGTCATTTAGCCCCTTGAGGGGAGAGAATTCCAGATTTTGACTGACCTTTGTGTAGGAAAAAGTGCTTCCTGATTTCACTCCTAAATGGCCTAGCTCTAATTTTAGGATTATTATTCTCTAATTTTGAGTGAATGCTAGGCGATGGTTTTCCCTTTAATTTTTCCTTCCTCCAATTTTCTCTCTCCCACTCGCCATTTTCTTCAAATCTTTGCCTCCATTGACCACATATTGTGCCATTGAGACACTCCCATAGCTCCACGAGATGTCTGTGCTCCTCAAATTCTGCCCTCTTGAGCATCCCTGATTGTAACTGCTCAAACATCGGTGGCTGTGCCTTCGGCTGCTTGGGCCCTAAGCTCTGGAACTCCCTCCCTAAACCTCTCTACCTCTCTTTCCTCCTTTAAGACACTCCTTAAAACCTACCTCTTTAGCCAAGCTTTTGGTCATCTGCCATAATTTCTTCTTTTGTGACTTGATGTCAAATTTATCTGTTTTGACTTGTAACACGGCTTGTTAATACGTTAAAGGCGCTATATAAATAAAGTTGTTGTGGATAATATCTTGATTTTTTTTTTTATTGATGTAGTGTGTAACAATAATGTTCTAATTAAAAATAAAGAAGTTAGATTTGACGTGGATAGCAGCTATTAAATACAGCAGTATTAGATGCAATATTCCAAAGCATGATTCACTGGGATTCATTCTTGCAGTCAGTGTCCATTTTAAAACTCAGGGGTGCCATTTTCCTGCTTGCAGCCTCGTTAGCGCCCACTTAGTGTTCATAATGGAATAGTTACTTTGATGAACATACGCTTTGACATTACTACTAAGGCACAATTTACATCATTGATTAATCACAGGCCAACTGCATTAGCACTCAAGCAGTAAATCACCATTTCAACCAGTTACAGTATTAGGGTTTGGACCTGACTAACACAAATCAACCAGTACATGTACCAGTATATAATTCGAGCCTTCTAACCAGTAATTTAGTTCCTCAAGTGCTATTGTCAGGCATGTGTGTTATAAGCCACAGTCAAATAAGGTTAAAATACACCTGCACATTATAAATAAAGCATAGGATGACAGAAGAAGATAAATATGGGAAAAGAGGCATTGCCAAGTTTCAGAAATTTAAGCTAAGGTGTTCTAGACTACCCAAATGAAGTACATGTACCAGTATATAATTCTTTTACATAGAATTACATAGGATATACGGCACAGAAACAGGCCATTCGGCGTTTATGCTCCACTAGAGCCTCCTCCTGTCTTTTCTCATCTAAATCTATCAGCATGATCCTCTATTCTCTTCTCCCTTTTATGCTTGTCTAGCCTCCCCTTAAATGCATCTATACTATTTGCTTCAACCACTCCCTGTGGTAGCAAGTTCCACATTCCCGCCACTCTTTGGGTAAAGAATTTTCTTCTGAATTCCCTAATGGCTCTTCCCCACAAGTGGAAATATTAATTCTGTATCCAATCTTATCAAAACCTTTCATAATTTTAAAGACCTCTATTAGGTTACCGCTCAGCCTTCTTTTTTCAAGAGAATTCATCTCATGGCTGTTTCTGGGACCTTGTTGTGCATTAAATGGATGCCATATTATCCTACAAAACAATAGTGACTACGCTTCAGATATAATTCATTGACTAACTGTCCATTTTAAATGATGGAAACCATTTCCGCTTCAGTTCTTTTCTGAAACGCCAAATGTTATAAAGTTGTTACATCAGCAGCAACTTTAAAAATCAGTGCTCCCATCTTAATGGAGATATGACCTGATTATAACTGCTCAACCATTTTGTTGCCTAGGCCCTAAGCTCTGGAATTCACCACCTAAACCTCTCCACCTCTCTACCCCTCTTTCCACCTTTAAGACGTTCCTTAAAACCTTCCTCTTTGACTAAGCTTTTGGTCACCTACCCTAATTTCTCCTTATATGGCTCGGTGTCAAAATTTTTTTGTCTTGTAATACTCCTTTGAAGTGGCTTGGGACGTTTTACTATGTTAAAGGTGTTATATAAATACAAGTTGTTGATGTTTTACTAGATATTCTATATACAGTCAAAGAATTTCTGCAACAGTCTGATCGTTTCCATGTCCGATAAAATCTTAAGTTTTGCTGCAGCTCAGGCTCTTAGTCTTGAGTAGTAGAGATTCAAGGACTTCTTTGCCCCCTGAAATCAGTGTGTGTGCATGCGCAGCTCAATTTCATTGAAAATAACAGTGGATTTTAGGAATCATAGGACCTGCTGGATGAGCTCAGTCTTACACGAAAGTCTAAAGTAAAAGGTGGAACCAGGCTGGATGTGAATTTCAACTGCAACTGTACACCACAGGGGGAACAGTGATTTTTTATTTAAAACTAGCAGAGACCCACAAAACATTTGCAGTCAAATTAGTATCTTTATTTGGATCCCATTCCGCCCAAGCAGTTGCACCGCCAATTTAAAGGAATAAAAAAAATACATACCAGTCATTTTCAGCTGGATCCCTCGATTTCCCACTGCACGGTGCCCCCAGCGGGTTTTTCTGCCAGTGCACCATCTCCGAACTGAGTGAGGCCTGGCAGCGCGGTCGCCCTTAAAGGGGAGGGCGCACTGCCGTGGTCGCAGTGGAAGAATTTTTGCTGGCCGACTTGCCGATTGGCTGGCAAAATACTAACCCCGGGTTCGGCCGGGCTGGCCTGGCCTGGCCAAAACCCTCCCTGGTGGCTCAGTGGAAGTTAAAAAAACGATTGCATCTCTCCCCTTTAACGGAGGGGAGAGAGCGTGGTGATGCACATGCGCTGTGACATCACCACGTTGATTGACAGCGGCGGACGGCCCAACCGACCCATTTTCAGCCAATCAGCCTGGCTTTGAGTCTGAGGCCAGACCCTATTATGATCCATTTCCTGCAGGACTTCGAAAAAAATTCAGTCCTGAAAATGAATCTACTCACTGTGCCAGCTTTCTGGTGCATCTGAATTTCGGCCTCTATATCTCCACATGCTGTGCCAGAACATTTAAGAAAAAATAATCAAATCTATGAATAGTTATTGGAAGCTGTGGCTGATGCATTTTCAGCTGAATCCCTCGATCCCTCGCCACATGGTGCCCCGGCAGGTTTTTCTGTCTAGGTGCTCCTGCAGGCAGAGCAGTATACAATGAGTGTGATATAAGAACATAAGAAATAGGAGCAGGAGTAGGCCATCGGCCCCTCAAGCCTACTCCGCCATGCAATAGGATCATGGCTGATCATCGACCTCAACTCCACTTTCCCGCCCGATCTCCATATCCCTTGATTCTCCATAGACTTCAAAAATCTATATCTCAGTCTTGAATATGTTGAGACTCAACATCCATAGCCCTCTGGGGCAGAGAATTCCAAAGATTCACAACTCTGAGTGAAGAAATTCCTCCTCATCTCTGTCTTAAATGGTCTACCATTTATCCTGAGACAGTGCTCCCTAGTTCTAGGCACTCTAGCCAGGGGAAAGAACCTCTCGGCATCCACCCTGTCAATTCCCTTCAGAATTTTGCATGTTTCAATCAGATCACCTCTCATTCAATATAACTTAGTCACCATGTCTTGACTTAAATATAATTTGTTTTCAGGCTTCACAAATTAGATACAGATCTTTCTATGTATAAAAATATTAATTTAATCTTTATTTAGTGATAGAAGCTCCATGTCCAGCAAAACATGCAGCATTCATCATAATAGCATGAAAGCATGCTATTATAGTGCAACATTACTTGCAGGATATAGCAGTTAACTTATCCTGGGAGCATGGCCAGTGAGCATCTCTTTCTCTCTGGAGGTTCACTGCAGCTCGCTGTCTGGGTGTGAACCTTTTCTTATCACAGGTACATGACAGCTAGCATTCGGCTCTTGCTGCAACTCCATTTAGTTCCCCAGACTTTACATAAACTTTATTACATTGAGTGAGTGGCTGACCAGATGGCATCATTCTGCTGAATTAGCACTCTGGTATTGCATTTGGCATCAGTAAATACTAGTTGCCTTATCACCCAGCTCATTCTTTCTATCTCTGGGAACCTGTCAATCCCAAAGATTTTTAATGCATTCATACCACAGGGACTTTTGTACAATGTTCTGTCTGTTCCCCTTATCCATTTCCCATACAAGCACCATCTGCTCACCCCCCCCCCCCTCCCCACCCCACTAATTTCACACAATTCATTCATAGGCGGTCCCTTGTATTGAGGATGACTTGCTTCCATGCCAAAAATGAATGAGCTCACAGGTATTTCAATGAAGGACCTAATATTCCAGGTCCCGAACTACATGTTGAAGGGTGGAAGATGCCTGTGTGTGGATTTTTTTTTAAACGTGTGTTGGCCGTTGCACACCAGCCACCACACGGGCTTGACAGAGCGAGGTCTTGGTCCAGTGGCGAGGATTAACCAAGACGACTGGAGACCAGCTCTGCTGCACGGACCTAGTGCGCACACATTGCAGTGTGGGCTGGCCCGTGCTGCCTCAGGGCCCTTGCCTCTGCTGGGGCCTGAACTCGTGCCTCTCCTGGGCCCCAATCACGTTGCTCCACGAACACTCGCTGCTCCTGTGCCCCAACCTCGCCGCTCCTGCTGTACCTGCCCATGCTCCAATCAGCAACCTGGACCTTGGTGATGTCCAAAAAGTCGCCCTCTTCATAGCTGTCGCTATCCTGCACTTGCACGCGTTGCACCTTGAAGTGGTATGCTCCATGCTGCTCCTTTGACCCCGACCTGCTCATGATCCTTGCACGTCAGGTCAAAGGAGCAGCATTAATAAACCAACTAGTTCTTAACAGCAATGTGTTGCTATGAATGCTTAAGCAAAGAACCCGTGCAGCAAATACATTACACACAGTAACTAGACATTGATTAGTTATTTCAAGATGTTGTGGCTTAAAGACTGTGTTACCATGTTTTGCAAACACAATTTTAGCCCTAGAAATTAGTGTTCGCAACTGGAGTTAATGGCCACCATGCTAAGGAGAACAAATTTGTCTTCGGGGCTGGAGATTGGTGGTGCAACGCTAATCTTCTGTGCAACGCGCTCCTGCTGGCTTTAGTGGAGACCTCCCAGCTGAAGTTCCTGTCCTGAAGTCGCGTTAGCACTGTCTCTGGGAGAAAGGCTGTGGAGCTCGCAAGGAATTGTGGGCAATTAAAAGGACTATGAACTAAAGGGGCAATGCACTCGGAACTAATACAAATTAAAATGGAGTGAAAAAGATATAGTTTTTAGCCCTTACTGCCTTTCAATAAAAAATGTAACATTAAAAAGAAGTCACAAATGTGATTATTCCCTTCCAAACCTCAAAAATTGGCAAAACTGCTCAGCAAGCCAGGGAGGGGGCATCCAGGGTCTCACCTGCAGCACTCCAGTTTTGTGCAGGGAGTCAACACGGGCCAGGAGGCCCTCCAGAAAGGCAGATGTGAGACTGCATCACCAAGGTCGTCACTACCAGCAATGCCGCCCCCATCACCTGGCTCCAGTGCCTAACGAAGCTTCATGACCTGACCACTGGTCAAGGTCAGTGAATGCATCTTCAAAAGCT
Organism: Pristiophorus japonicus; assembly: GCF_044704955.1. Lineage (NCBI taxonomy): Eukaryota > Metazoa > Chordata > Chondrichthyes > Pristiophoridae > Pristiophorus > Pristiophorus japonicus. The sequence continues at coordinate 27,140,793 of NC_091994.1, read as the reverse complement.
GTTTCCTACCAACTGCACCAGTAGTCTCTCAAACTGCTCAATGCACAACCCCCACCCCCAATCACTCCTACCAACAATCTGCACAAATCATGAGGCACAGCTCACATTCCTAGCCTCACCTCACCTCCTTGGAGGAGACGGTGCAGCCCATTCTTGACGGGGGCATGGCTGAGCCTTTGGCCAGAGGTGGGGCTGAAAGGATAAATGGTGTTGGCATCCTCATATGTTATCCTGCTTCTGGCACGGACCTCTTGCTTTCCCGCCCACCCATCACCATAACTCTACCCTTGTGCCTTCGTCACTTCACACAGCCAAGAAATGCAGCCTGCCCAGCCAGTGGTTGACCAAGAAGAGAGAGCAGAGAGTGAAGATGATGAAGAAACACCGTCGTCAGTTGATTTGACACTCCCAGCCACAAGCTCCCCAAGGTCGACTAGCAAACCCATTTGTAGTGTCCCCACTGAAGGTCAGCAGCCTTCTACCAGCCATTCTGCAGCCACTGAACAAGCCCCACACTGAAGCGGAACTAAACAACAGAATCAGTGGAAACCTGTTCAACCATCGTTGTCTCCGGGTCAGATCCAAGACTGTCCCAATCTCTGCCGTCAAGCTACAGTACGCGGACGACGCTGGCATCTGCGCACATTCAGAGACTGAACTCCAAGTCATAGTCAACATCTTCACTGAGGCATATGAAAGCATAGGCCTTACACTAAACATCCGTAAGACAAAGGTCCTCCACCAACCTGACCCCGCCACACAGCACTGCCCCCCAGTCATCAAGATCCACGGCGTAGCCCTGGGCAACGTGGACCACTTTCCATACCCTGGCAGCCTATTATCAGCAAGGGCAGACATCGATAACGAGCTTCAACACTGCCTCCAATGCGCCAGCGCAGCCTTCGGCCGCCTGAGGAAGAGAGTGTTCGAAGATCAGGCCCTCAAATCTGCCACCAAACTCATGGTCTACAGGGCTGTAGTGATACCCGCCCTCCTGTATGGCTGAGACGTGGACTGTATACAGTAGACATCTCAAATCGCTGGAGAAATACCACCAACGATGTCTCCGCAAGATCCTGCAAATCCCCTGGGAGGACAGACGCACCAACGTTAGCGTCCTCAATCAGGTCAAAATCCCCAGCATCGAAGCAGTGACCACACTCGACCAGCTCCGTTGGGCGGGCCACATTGTTCGCATGCCTGACACAAGATTCCCAAAGCAAGTGCTCTACTCGGAACTGCTACACGGCAAGCGAGCCCCAGATGGGCAGAGGAAACGTTTCAAGGACACCCTCAAAGCCCCCTTGATAAAATGCAACATCCCCACCGACACCTGGGAGTCCCTGGCCAAAGACGGTCCTAAGTGGAGGAAGAGCATCCAAGAGGGCGCTGAGCACCTCGAGTCTCGTCGCCGAGAGCATGCAGAAAGCAAGCGCAGGCAGCGGAAGGAGCGTGCGGCAAACCAATCTTCCCACACACCCTTTCCTTGAACGACTGTTTGCCCCACCTGTGACAGGGACTGTAATTCCCGTATTGGACTGTTCAGTCACTTAAGAACTCACTTTTAGAGTGAAACAAGATTTTGAGGGATTGCCTATGATGACTGAGGTAGCAGTGCGTGACATCAGTAAGATAGGCAAAGGCACTCACAAGGCAATCACTAAGAGAATGTGTAAGGGTGATGAGTTGATATGATGTCTTGATATTATATTGGATGGATAGATGTATAAAGTTCAATTGCTTTGTGGTGGCTTTTATTTCAGTATTGTGGCCAAGAGGACGCTGTGATGGTCAGTAACAGGGAAAGTAACGTGTGAGTCAAATGTGGAAAGGGGATTTGGGATTGTAGTCACTGGTACCGCAGGCAGATAATTCCATCCTGGATATCCCGGCCAGAAAGGAGCTGTCTTGGTTGCATCTTTCTTTCTGTTTCCTTCTCTTCTGTGTCTTCCTCTTCTCTCTGTGAGTGGATGCTGTAAATCTGAAATGACAGCATAAAATGCTGGAAATACTCAGCTGGTCAGGCAGCATCCTGACCTGAGACGTGAACTCTGTTTCTCTCTCCACGGATGTTGCCTGAACTGAGTGTTTGCCGCATTTTCTGTCTTCCCTGAAGCATTCCTTTACCATCTGAGCAGCACTTAAAAAAAAAACTTCTATTATCTATTACAGCCAACCATTACTTCAATAAAATCAAAAAAAACAATCCAAAAGCTTAACTCCACACTTGCCTGAAAGACGTGTGTGTCCCTTTTAAGAGGTGTTGACATCACCATTGTCAGCCTCCTAGCATGCCAGGTTTACCTGCCGTACTTAGGACCCAATGCTGAATTCAGCACTCGGGTCGAAGTTTGGCGTGGTGATAAGTCGGCGTTGCACGCCACCATTTTTTCCCCAGGGCACTGCCAGTTACCTGCAAAGGGAAGGAGGAAAATGGTGGCTGCCACAGGACCCACCACCAATTGGTGAATGAGTGGCGGCTGCCATTTCATGGCATTGCGGAGTGGCAGTAAATAGATGAATTTAAAGCCCCAAAAGTTTACATTACTATGATCGCACACAATTTTCGTCTCCTACCAGTCGTGATGTTCCGAGACTTCTGAGAAGTGTTACTGTAGTGGCAACAAGGAGTGAGACTGACTGTGATCTATACTTTGGCTCTGACATTAAGGATTCCTGTAGGTGTAGTTATCAAACCGACGGTAGTAAATAATTTTCCTCTTAAGATGAATTCCATTTCTTTCGGGAGAATTTAACAGTCATTTTAGAATATGTTTGCGAATCAGAAAGGAGAAAATAACAAATTAGAAAACAGAAAAACGTTAGCACTACACACTTAACCAATCAGGGAAGAGCATAGGAACAGGAGTAGGTCATTATTGGTGCAAAACATTTTATTATAATTACCTGGATTTCTTTATTTTCTCTGTAGCTATAAAATTGAACATTAGTATATGTATGTATTTAGTCCCTTTCCTCAAGAAATTACTTGTTTTTTTTAAGATTTGTGATTTGCAGTTTATTTTGGCAGGAATTTGTCCATTCGTAAGTTCTGCATGCTGTTTGACCAAATGTCTGAACATATGGTGTATTTGTTTGTATTAATCTGAAACCTTCCAAAACATCCTTGTCAAAATATTTGTTACCTAATGTACAAGAGGTTTGTTTATGCAGCAAAAATTGAATTCTCTGCTTTACTTATGTTTAAGCCCTCTTTATAATAACTGTAGCATTTATACTTAGTGGTTTACAGGTCTTGGATACCGCTGATCCATTATATTTTACTGCACTTGTGTTCATGTACCAACCTCTCCTGTGGAGCCTGTCAGATGTTTGTTAGTTACTTTCTTCCCAGCTGTTCTCACTTTCCAGCTTGATCCTTTCCTGCATTTATTTATCTGTCTTCTGGTTTGTATATTTCTGTCATGTATAGCCTTACTCACTTTTCCTCTTTGTGTATATTAGATTTCATTGTTAGAGACTGAGCCCTCAACAACACTCCAATGCACTGCCTCACCTTTGGTGTCAACTTTACAGTGAACATCCCACCATTTTGCAATGTTGGGCAGTTTTTAACTATTTTATTTTGGTTGAAATCCATCCTACTGTGGACTTGTAAGTAGAAGTTCAAACGAGCTTTGCCAGGGAATGGTATGTCCCACATGATGAGTTTTCTTTTATTGTGGGGAAGTACTGAAGGGAGATGCTTCCCCAGAAGGGAAAAGGATAAATGAAAGCTGATCATCCATGGCTGCTATCAGATACAGAATGATAAGGAAAAATGAATGATGGATAAAAAATGATGCTTAACAGCACCTAGTGTAGGGTCTGATCCTCCATGTTAGAAACACCAAATTGCACATGCATGGTTATAAACAGACCATAACGTTCCTTACTGATGATATCGCTGTAATAACATACACACACAAATATTGGCCCAAAAATTGCATTGGAAAGCTTCCTGCAGGCAGATGCTTTCAACCGAAAAAACTCAAAAGTATATGGTGGTCCCAGAGAAACATATACTTGCAGTCCGAGGCCTCCATTCGCAGCCCGGCGCATGGGCTTACACATCCCAGGAACGTAGGCGCAACCTGGGATCACATGGGCCTAAACCACCAATCACAATGTAATGTTCTCATTGATAATGGGAGCTCCACTTGTACGAGCTCCCATTACTATCAATGAGAATATCCCCAAAACACAGAAACACAGCATAACATTTAGATGAAAGACCCTCTTTTGGTTTATGTTCTTCCATGGCTTATGCTTAAAATGGGTCAATGGTATTGCAGTCCTTTTGAAATGAAACCTGAAAAGTTGAACTTAGACACTCCATGTTTATTTTGTTCATTAAAAATTATGAAAATACCCAGTATAGATATATTACGCAGTGTAGCGGTATTTGAAATGTTAACCAATCATTACAAACAACTTACAAATTGAAACAAGAAAATGCTCAATTAACAGTCAAGGTAATCACGAGTTTTCATATTGATAAAGTACATATTCTCAATGGGGCATTTACAGGAGGGCATATTGGTGGAATAATTATCTTTGTGTATATAGTATAACACACACATCAGGATGGCAGGGTGAGTGCTTGGACGAGCATGGTCATATAGGGGCAACCCCATCTTTTTAGGAGTGTTTGCAGGTTAGGTCACAGTTCCTGTACAGCTGGAGACCAGTGGTGCAGTGCTTTTGTTTTATGTATGGGAACTCGCTGCTGGTGCTTTGGGGCATGTTATATGGGCTTTCCATTTGTAGGCAAAGTCGATATGTTAAGTGCTCAGACTGACGTGTCCAACGGATGCTCAATCCACATCTTTATGGTGAAAGGTGTAGGATCTTGCCATAGTAGAACTATAGGATCTTTCCCTAATAAAGATAGAAGTCTGGAAATTACTCTTGTTAGTATTACTGGACAAATATTATTCTTCTGTTTGCTGTTTTAACAACAAATTGCATTTATATAGCGCCTTGAACATAGTAAAATGTCCTTAGGCACAGAGATGTTAATCTGTTTATTTAAATTGGGTTAATGTCGCCATTAAAATAATAAAGAGAGAAATAAGTGTTTGCCCACCAATATTGGCAACTGTAATTTCCAGGCTATCATTTTATTTAAAAGCATTTCTCTAATTAAATTTGTCTATGTAAACTAATTTCTATTTTGACTGGTCAGAAAAGAGTTTTTCTAATATAAAATGTTTGTTGAGGTTACTAAGTAAAAGTGGTTATTCTTCATTATTTGTTAGGATGGGGGATGGAAAGTCTTGATTTATTGCCTATTTTTAGTTGCCCTGGGGGCATTACAAGTGTGGGCTGGAGTTACATGTAGGCCAGACCAGATAGGGGTGGCAGGTTCCATTCCGTGAAAGATACTAGACAACAGTTGAGTTTTTAAGTCAAATTTCATGATCCTTTTTTTCTGATACTGGCCCACGCAACATACTATGGATTTAAATTCATGACCTCTGGGTTGTTCATCCTGTATCATAGCCAGTACACTACCATATCCTCTTAATTGGAAAGGTACATCAATCTGTTAGTCTTATTTAGTTTGTACAACAATATTCACTGCTACAGATTGAAAATGTTGGCTTGCCTATATTCCACCTATAGGTAATTCATCATTAGCAGCACCAGCATGACATATTTTACTTTTTTAAATCTTGGGATGCTGTTTCTGAAAATGAATGCAAATCTTTTATGAATTCTTCTACATGTAATGCCCTGTTCAGTTTTCTTTCCCAAGTATTTAATTAAAAACATCAGATTGGAATATGGAAGATGTTTTTTTGTAAATCACTTGATGGAAGTGGAGTGACAATACTGAAGGATCTAATTTTATTAGCCTCAGCTCATCCGCTACTGAAACCCCCATCCATACCTTTGTTACCTCTAGACTGGATTATTCCAACGCATTCCTGATTGGGCTCCCAAGTTCTAACGTAAACTTGAGGTCATCCAAAACTCGGCTGCCCGTATCCTAACTCGCACCAAATCCCATTCACCCATTGCCTCTGTGCTTGCAGTACATTGGATCCTGGTTAAGCAACGCCTCGATTTCAAAATTCTCATCCTTGTTTACTAATCCCTCCATGACTCAGCCCCTCCCTATCTCTCTCATCTCCTCCACTCTCACAAGACCTCCCCTCCCCGAGATATCTGCGTTCCTCTAATTCTGTCCTTTTAAGCATCCCTGATTATAAGCGCTCAACCATTGATGAGTTTCCCCAATAAGGATATTTTTAAGGACAGTGCTAAATAATGTTTTTAAAAAGCTTGCCTTACCTGGTGGAGTTGTATGGGAATCTGTGATAACGGCGCCATCTTGGGTTCTCTTCAACATAAATCCAATCACTGGTTTGTTTACAGTGGGCCCGCTAAAGCTAACTCGTGTGCTCTCCGCAATTTCGAAGCAGCAATATTCCCCTTTTCAAACACCAGGCTGTTCCAAAAAGAACAGGTACAACTGTGACTTCAGAAAGTCATTATAGATCGGCACCAGATACGAATAAATGGCGCTTTGCAGGTTGGGTGTTGATACGGATTTTGTGTGAAAAATTTTTCAAAGTTGTAAAACGTCAACGGCGTCATTCTTCGAAAATGGAGCTGAGTTAAATTTTGGGAGCAAAGGCTGCGTTTACAGATTGAGCTTTTTGTGAGTTTATAATTTGTTTTTAAAGACATTTAAGGACACTTAAAGAATGGGGGCTATTCTATCTTTGCCATATGTGGTGCGTGCTTATGCTATTCTGGCTTTTCATCGAAGAAGGCTTATTTGACAGCATTATCAGCATAATTAATAGGTCGCATACTTATGGGGAGGAGGTCTTCCCTTGAATGAGTTTACAGGGAGAGGTGCTCATACCTGCACCTGATTGAGGCACAGTGTGTTAGAAGGCTGCGCTTTCGAAAAGAGGTAGTCGCAGAGATATTCCAGCTCATAAAGGCAGACATACAGCCTAGAAGCGGGAGGAGGACTGCACTGCCCGTCGAGATCCAGATAACTGCGGCACTTGCCTTCTATGGCTCCGGCTCCTTTCAGACGGGGAGTGGCATCACTTGGCACTGTCAATTGCCGCTGGGCAATGATAGCCTGGGTGTGTTCCCGCGTTGCAGCGACTATCTCCGACATGCCTGCAGAAAGTGTTGCTATTCCTCCTGAATGCCCTCCCTAATGTCAGCAGATAGTGCTGCTATTTCTCCCGATGTGCCCTCCCTAATGTCAGCAGATAGTGCTGCTATTTCTTCCTTCATCCCACCCACGGCCTCGGAGTGATTTTGTAAGCTGAACGCTCTACTCACTCATTCCTTGAGCTCTACCACCTCCCGTGGAGCCTGCATTTCAGGAGAGCACTGTTCCACTAATCCTCCTCCTCCATACAGATGAGCCTGCTGCTGCCCTGGGTGTGCTTTCCTGCAACCCATTGGGACCCGCGACCTCCTGAGGGTGGACAACCCACAAATGTCCCCTTGCATATGTAGATGTGTTGAAAATGCTTGGTACATCCATGGTCTGCAACTCCAACAATTGCAATATCACCGTCTGATCAACCTCCTCCTCCTCCTCCACCACCCCCCCCCCCCCCCCAAACCCATGAAAAATATTGTTGGTCTCCTGCTCTGCATTCTCCTCCTCGTCCTCCTCCTGATTGCTCTGTGTAACTTGTTCAGTATGGCCGAGGTCGTCGGGCTCATCCACTTCTGCCTCTGGCATGGTGGTGGGGTCTTGTCCTTCATTATTGGATGTCTGTGCAACATCTGCAAAATATAACAGAGCAGGCAAATGGTTAGCAGCAGGGGAGGGGACAGGGTGACATGAGTATGCTCACATGGCGCAGACTCATTTGTAGGACTGTGACGAATGATAGTACATCGCATAAACCGAAGTGTAGCCGACGGAGACGACATCGCATAAACCGAAGCGTAGCCCACTTGTGCCAGCCCAGACTGGATTTTGCAGGACTTACCCTCTCTCTGCAACCTGGACCCAGCATCCGCACGGGTGGTCGATCTTCGGGACCCACCAATAATACCAGCGATACTACTTCCCAAGGCTGTTAGTGGTGCACTCTTGGTGGACCACCACCAGTTTTCGTCCGCTCGGTTGATGTTGGACTCCTTCTGCAAAGATGGCAACAGAAATCTTTGAGAGGGGCCTTCTGCTGTAATGGCATACACACCGAGTCACATTTACAATTCAAGTAATTGTAGTGCATAAATAAAAGCATTACTTACTCTATAACTACTTGACAAAGATCCTGCCACTTTTTCCGGCAATGATGGCCAGTCCTCCTGATGGACCCAACTGAGGAGACCTGTTCAGCAATGCATTCCCAGGCTTGAGCTATTGCTGCTTGTTTAAGTTTACCTGGACCCTTCTTGCCAATTTGGCACTTCTCTCTCCACAGCACCTTCCAGGGCCTCATTGGCGTCTTGGTTAAACTTCCGGCTATTTTCCTTTCCGAATCAGACTCCATTTTTCGTTTTGCAGCTCCTATGTGGAAGTACTCTCAAATCTCCTGCAAGTTACAATGGTCTTTAAAAATGGCTAATCCAGACCAGGAAGTGTACATGAAAAACAGGCGATTTTTTTTGGGGGGGGGGGGGATTTTGTTGCTTTTTTTGCGCATGCGCAGAATGGGTGTTATTTTTAACGCAAAAAAATATATCTCCATTCTTAAAAACGAAGGTATTTTAGCACTACGCCAAAATTAAAAGAAACTTAGGCCTTGTTTTGGCATTAAAAATCGTCCCTTAATCAGAACTGGCACAAAAAATAGAGCTATTTTTCAATGTGGAAATTCTAGATCTTTATTCAATCTGTTCAACGAGGTGCTATACTGCCGAACCAGTACTCCCCTCCTTTCAGTAACATCTTACATTTATAAAGCACCTTTAACATATAAAACATCCCATAGTGCTTCAGAGGTGTTATCAAAAAAGCATATGTTACAGCTTGAACCTGATCCTGATCTTCCAGATGGTTGAACAGGTGATTGGGATTTGGACTTCTAAATGGCTCTCATCATTTGTGCTTCTTTGTAAATTGACTGGTAGCAGATAGGGCAAAAATAGGACCTTTTTGTATCCGTGGTTAACGCACCTCATCCTGTGACTGAGCTAAACAAGTATTTGAAGCTCCACTGACATACTTCGACACGTTTTCTTTTAATTACCCATGTTATAATCCCTTAGGTAAGCTATTTAATATTGTAATTAATTTATAGATTAAATCCAAATATTTAGATTTTTAATAAATCAAGTTTACTATTGCCACAAAAGGTAAGACTCATTTAAAAAAAATACTGTTAAATAGCAATCCATTTCTTTCTATTCATTTCTATCATTAATCTGGAAGAATTTTTAGTATTCATACTATTCTGGTTTGTGTATATAATGTTCAGTTATATGTTAAGTGAAACATCTGTAATGGGATATTAAAAGATCTTTATAAAAAAAAGTTAACATTCTTGTTTACAAACATGTAACATGGGATAAATCTTCTTAAACACATAGTAGGGAATTTTAACCTAAAAAAAATGGGTGAGTTTGGAGCGTGCTGGTAGTTAAATAGTTAAAAATCGGATTCCTGACCTAAACCCGCCTCCAATTTGCCCACTTCAGATTTAATGGGCGGGCAGCCAACCCGCTCCCAGGAAACGGAACCTCAATTTAAATATTACGATGAGGCTGGAAGCCTCTTCTTTAACCTACACTTTGTTTTTAACTGTAGCTGGTCGGGTTTTACACATTTCGTAAAATCCAGAAGTTACAGCAAAGTGGGGGACTGCTGCATCCAGGATTTAAGTGTCATTATACCTACCTTATGGATCCAGGGTCACTGTGTAGCCCACCCCCCGCGATTGTAGACCACCCCTCGAGGCCTCTGATTGCCTTCCATCATCATCGATAGTCCTTAGGCCGGCCCCGATCTTCCTCCGACCACACCCCAAACCCGGGTTTGACGACTTCCCCGATCTTCTCTCTCTCCCCCCAGGTCCTACGATGTCCCCGATCTTCTCAAAAATTTGCATGGCTAGGGGGAAAGGGCTGGGGAGTGGGACCAGTTGAAGTGCTCTTGTAGAGAGCCGGCACAGACTCGAAGGGTCGAATGACCTCCTTCTGTACCGTAACCATTCTATGATTCAGCCCCCACCCCCTCGATCTTTCCCTTCTCTTTGTGTTCCGGTGCTGCAGCCAGCCAGCCTCTCCATCATTAAAAGTCGGCAGTGCCTGCGGGAAACCCATTCTCCTAGGTTTCCCGCCCACATCGGAGGCCCCCCCCGGCCCCCAACCCGCTTTCCCCATGAAAATCCAGCCCATTGTTATAAAATAGTATTTGACATTATAAGAAATTTTCCCCTGTTCCTCCTCCCCAAACTCAAAAGTTTACAAAACTCTTCCATTATCACAGTGCTCTTTTAGTAAGTGTTTTAATTAGCAGGCAAACACATATATTTTTTGCAGGTGATGCCACCATTTTATATAATGTAACTCCAATATTAAAGCAACTTGTTCCCTGCTTTGATTTTGTTACTGTTGTAAATACTCAGAGGTATTGTGAAGAATTTTAGAGGATGTTAATACATTTAGTGAACCGAGGAAATCGCCCTCCTCTCCCTTTACTAGAAGGAATAAAATATAAAAGCCAGTCAGTCTTTTCCCCTCTTGGTCCTCAAAGCCTCCAGGACTCGCTCCAGATTAACATTAGGAATATGTCTACTGCTTGCTCCCTGGACTGGAGAACTCTATTTGACTTGGGCAGATAGAGAAGCAACCTATGTAACTCTTGAGAAAATAAGCTTACAAAACTAGTTTTTCAAAATAAATTACCTTGAAATGAGAAAGCAAGTTTGTAAGAATGTTTTCATGGTCCTGATTTGGTAGCCCAGCTGTGGTGCATTTTTCACAGCCATCTGTTCCCAGTATTACATTCCAGCATTATAGTCGCAACGTTAAACCTGAACACACTTGTGTTGTGTTTTTATCAATTTTAAGCAGTTGCGCTGGTCGGTGAAATACCAAGCAGAGCCAGTGTCTGGAGTAGCAGTGTCATTAGAGATTGTCCAAGCGTTCATGTCTGCCCTCTTGTCCAAGCAACCAACAGTGATTGTATTCAGGCAAGAACCAAGAACATAAGTTTTTTTTTAAACGGAAGTTATATATTTTTAACATACTACTAGCTTGATTATATCCCCGATATATTTAGGATGTATTTTATTATTGTCACGTCAATCTGTACAGGACATATTCTCCATTAGAATTTATATTATATGTTTTAAAAATTACATTCAGTGATATTGCAGCAAATTATTTTGTTGTCTAGAATCGAAAGTCTAAATATTTGCCACTATTTTGCAGTCCCACAGGTAGCAGCAGGTATGCTTCATCTGCAGAGCTGAGCCAGGGCAGCTCCCAGCTTAGTGAGGAGTTTGATCCAGATAATGAGAGCCTACAAGGCTCAGACATTGATGAGGAACGTGATGGCGATTCTTACCACTCCTGCCACAGCTCAGTGAGCTGTCAGAAAGAACCCTTGGACTGGGACAAAGAAGATAATGAACCACTGGAGATTTGTAGTGAACCTGAAGAGTTCCAGAAGGAGGAAATTGATGAGGAGGAAATTGATGAGGAGGAAATTGATGAGGAGGAAATTGATGAAGAAGAAATTGATGAGGAGGAAATTGATGAGGAGAAAATTTATGAGGAGAAACCTAAAGAAAAGGAAGAAGTTGCTGTTCCAGATAAAATTCCACCTGAAACTGAGATACCTCCTGTGCAGGTTGAAGTGAAACAACAAGAAACGTAAGAATTTGAAAATGTTTGTTGAAGCTGCTATATATTTTAAAGATGGTAAATTATTGGAGAGTGAAGCTCTGAAATGACATATAATTTTGATGAGTGACATTACAGCTGACAGTACATGAATGGTACTATAGTAATTTGAGGTGTTTAATTATCATGCAACAATGGAAAATATAGGTTGTAGAATGTATTCTGCCCAGATACTTTTCAAGAATAATATATGTATCTCAGTGATAACACAATGGCCCTTGTATAATTTGTGTCTGCTAACTTTTGCTATAATAATTTGGCACAGCAAAACCTCATTATAACAGCAAGTTGCTAATCCAACTGTAAATTAAGAGTAAAATATAGGCATTGAAATGGGACACATTAAGAAGCAATTAACTGGATCAATAATTAGAAAGGAAAGTCAACTTGTTAATGAAACAACAGCGAGAAAAGCAACTTGGAGCAAGATTCCCTGGGGGTGAAATTGCCACTTTTTATAGCCCCGTTAGTGCCTCCGGGGGGGCGCGAACAGACCACAAGACACTTTTCGCCCGGAGGAGGAGGTTGCTACCGCCTCCCAGGAAATTGCCTGGAAGTTTGCGGAGGCGTTGCCATTGCGCTCTAGTTCCTTTCGGGGTGGTAAGGGCAATTCCACGATGGGGGCGGGACTTCTGCGCCGGGCGCAGAATGTCCCGGCCCCAGAAGGTTACCACCCCCAATTGGGGCACAGGAAGTTTCACCCCCCTGTTTCTTAATTAAATAAATTAGTTGTTCCAAAAACGAATCATAGAATCATACTGCAGAAAGGGAGGCCATTCGGCACATCGAATCTTTGCAGGCTTTTTGAAAGAGCCTAGTCCTAGTCTCCTGCTCTTTCCCCATAGCCTTGCAAATTTCTCCTTTTCAAGTATATGTCCAATTCACTTTTGAAAACTACGATTGAATATGCTTCCACCATATTTTCAGATATTGCATTCCAGTAGAGGTGGAAGAAAATTTGCAGTAAAGCAGGATTGATTTTTTTTTAAAATTAGGGGAAAATCTAGAAAGGATTGTGATGTGCACTTGTCCCATTCTAATTCGGCAGTTTCAAGTCTTGCATCACATCCCTGGGTTATAATCCTTTAATCAAGTTCTCTCTCTTTGGTGTTTCTCACCTGGTGGCAGAATTTTCAGCCCTCCTTGACCCATCCTTTGTAACTCCCACTTTCTTCAGTTTGGTATTTTTTCCCTATCTTTAAAGGTGCAGTCACGGTACAATGTAAATGCAACCTGAATGACTGGATTGAAACAGAGGGAAACTCCCTGGAGGTCACTTTGTTTTCACACCTGACTTATACTTAAGTTTATTATTGGTCTGATTTTTGACTACAAACCAACTTTAAACTGAAGAGTGCAAATGCGCTGTAAAAGTATTGTGTTCCTAACACAGATGAGGCTGCACACAGGGAGGTTAAAGTAACAGTGACCTCAGTCTTTAATAAGACACTCCAGAGTGAGGAACAGGCCTTGGGGGCCGGCTTATATACAGTGCACCCAAGGGATGCTGGGATCCCTTGGGACTTCAGGGATGCACTCCCTGGTGGCGGAACATGGAAGTGCATGCTTTACAGATACACAACATCACTCCCCCGCCGCCCTCCTCCCCTGGCCCCCAACGTCAAAGTGAAAATTATTTACAAGGTGAGGCGGTCGGGAGTCTTTCTTTCTTTGGTGGACTGCCTCGGTACAAATGTCTGTTCTGGTGTGTTGGCTGTGCCCTTGCTAGGCTGGCGTGTTGTTGGCCCTGCAGGGCTGCTAGGTGAGCCTGGCCTTGCTGGGCTGTTGGGCATGATGGATTCGATTTCCTGGTCCGGCGTGGTGTCGTTGATCCTTTGGGTGTGTTGTGGGCTCGAAAAAGGTGGTGTCTGCTGTGGGTTGTTCAGGGCAGTCTGCGAACCACAGCCTCGTTTGGTCCAGGTACTTTCTGCAAATTTGTCCATTGTCTAGTTTGACTACAAACACCCTATTCCCTTCTTTAGCTATCACCGTGCCCGCGATCCACTTGGGACCATGTCCATAGTTTAGCACGTTCACAGGGTCATTCAGATCAATTTCCCATGACACAGTGGGGCGACCATCGTTTACATTTTGTTGCTGCCGCCTGCTCTCTACCTGATCATGCAGGTTGGGGTGAACCAGCGAGAGTCTGGTTTTAAGTGTCCTTTTCATGAGTAGCTCAGCTGGGGCACCCCTGTGAGCGAGTGGGGTCTTGTGCAGTAGCTGAGCAGTACTCGGGACAGGCAGGTTTGGAATGAGCCTTCTGTGACTCGTTTAAGGCTCTGTTTGATGGTTTGTACTGCCCGCTCTGCCTGCCCATTGGAGACTGGTTTAAACGGGGCCAAGGTGACATGTTTGATCCCATTGCGGGTCATGAATTGTTTAAATTCGGCACTGGTGAAACATCACCCGTTGTCACTGACCAATATGTCAGGCAGGCCGTGAGTGGCAAACATGGACCTCAGGCTTTCAATGGTGGCGGTGGCGGTACTTCCCGACATTATTTCACATTCAATCCATTTTGAAAAAGCATCCTCCACCACCAGGAACATTTTACCGAGAAACGAGCCCGCATAGTCGACATGGATCCTCGACCATGGTCTGGAGGGCCAGGACCACAAACTTAGTGGTGCCTCTCTGGGCGCGTTGCTCAACTGAGCACATACGCTGCATTGCCGTACACAGGACTCTTAAGTCAGAGTCGATACCGGGCCACCACACATGGGATCTGGCTATCGCTTTCATCATTACTATACCCGGGTGTGTGCTGTGGACATCCGAGATGAACGTCTCCCTGCCCTTTTTTGGTAGCACTACACGGTTACCCCACAACCGGCAGTGTGCCTGAATGGATAGCTCGTCCTTTTGCCGCTGGAACGGCTTGCTTGGTTCTTGCATTTCAACAGGGATGCTGGCCCAGCTCCTGTGCAGTACACAGATTTTTACTAGGGACAGCAGAGGATCTTAGCTGGTGCAAGTCCTAATCTGGCGGGCTGTGACAGGTGATTTATCATTTTCAAATGCTTCCATGACCATCAACAAGTCTGCGGGCTGCGCCACCATCAACAAGTTTGCAGGCTGCGCCATTTCCACCCCCGTAGTGTGCAATGGTAGCCGACTGAGAGCATCCGCACAGTTCTCGGTGCCTGGCCTGTGGAGGATGGTATAGTTATACGCTGATAGCGCGAGTGCCCACCTTTGTATGTGGGCTGAGACATTAGCATGTATCTCTTTGTTTTCAGCGAACAGGGATGTGAGGGGCTTGTGATCGGTTTCCAGCTCAAGTTTGAGGCCAAACAGGTACTGATGCATTTTCTTTACCCCGAACACACACGCTAATGCCTCTTTCTCAATCATGCTGTAGGCCCCCTCAGCCTTAGACAAGCTTCTGGAAGCAGAGGCGACAGGTTGCAACTTCCCTGCAACGTTAGCTTGTTGTAATGCACGCCCGATTCCGTATGACGACGCGTCACATGCTAGCACAAGTCTTTTACACGGATTATACAATACAAGCAGCTTGTTGGAGCATAAAATGTTTCTGGCTTTCTCAAAAGCAATTACTTGGTTTTTTCCACATACCCATTTCTCACCTTTACGCAATAACACATGTAGGGGCTTTAAAAGGGTGCTTAACCCCGGTAGGAAGTTACCAAAATAGTTGAGGAGTCCCAGGAACGACCGCGGCTCCGTGACGTTCTGTGACCTGGGCGCGTTCCTGATTGCCCCTGTCTTGGCGTCTATGGGCTGACTGCCGTCCGTCGCGATCTTTATCCCCAAAAATTCCACTTCTGTTGCCATGAAGACGCATTTTGACATCTTCAGCCGCAGCCCTACGCGATCCAATCACTGGAGGACCACCTCCAGGTTTTGTAGGTGCTCGGCGGTGTCCCGACCCGTGACCAATATGTTGTCCTGAAAGACCACCGTGTGTGGTACCGACTTGAGTAGGCTCTCCATGTTTCTCTGGAAGATCGCTGCAGCCGACCGAATTCCAAACGGGCATCTGTTGTAGATGAACAGTCCCTTGTGCGTGTTGATGCAGGTGAGGCCCTTCGAAGACTCTTCCAGCTCCTGCGTCATATAGGCCGAAGTCAGGTCGAGCTTGGTGAACGTCTTGCCTCCTGCCAGCGTTGCAAATAGGTCGTCTGCCTTTGGTAGCGGGTATTGGTCCTGTAGCGAGAAACGATTAATAGTTACTTTATAATTGCCGCAAATCCTGACCGTGCCATCACTTTTGAGTACTGGAACAATCGGGCTGGCCCACTTGCTGAATTCCACTGGGGAGATGATGCCCTCGCATTGCAACCTGTCCAGCTCGATTTCCACTCTCTCCCTCATCATGTGAGATACCGCTTGCTCCTTGTGGTGAATGGGTCGTGCCTCTGGGACCAAGTGGATCCGCACCTTCGCCCCGGAAAAGTTTCCAATGCCTGGCTCAAAAAGGGAAGGAAATTTGTTAAGAACCTGGGTACATGAGGCCTCATTGACATGTGATAGCACTCGGATGTCATCCCAGTTCCAGCAGATTTTGCCCAGTCAGCTCTTTCCAAGCAGTGTGGGGCCATCGCCCGGGACAATCCAGAGTGGCAGTTCGTGCACCGTGCCCTCTTAGGTGACCTTGACCATGGCGCTGCCCAGGACGGTGATAAGCTCTTTGGTGTACGTTCTCAGTTTCGTGTGGATGGGGCTCAGGGCTGGTCTGAATGCCTTGTTGCACCACAGTCTCTCAAACATCTTTTTACTCATGATGGATTGGCTCGCGCCAGTGTCCAGTTCCATGGCTACGGGTAAGCCATTCAATTTTACATTTAGCATTATAGGTGGATATTTCGGCAAAAATGTGTGCACCCCGTGTACTTCAGCATCTGCTTCCTCTCTCTGAGGCTCGAAATTGCTTTGATCCACCATGGACCGATCTTCCTCTGCCATGTGGTGGTTATCAGGTTTTGCAGAGCTTGCAGCTCGTTTGCAAGCTCGTTAGAGGTGCCCCATTGTTCCACAGCTCTTGCAAACATACCCTTTGAAGCAGCATGAATAGGCTGAATGGAAGCCTCCACAATGCCAACAAGGTGTGAATTGCCTGAGTCATCTGGGTCACCTGAGGCCTGCTGGCAGTTGCGGACTCGTGGGTTCTGCCCTGTACATTTCTGCTCGCAAGCACAGTTCCAGTTAATTTATGAACATTGCTAGCACTTGTGTGCTGAGAGATTTGTTTGGTGTTATCACTGGTGGACATAAACGCCTGTGCTATCGCAATGGCCTTACTGAGGGTCGGTGTCTCTACAGTCAAAAGTTTTCGTAGGATGGTCTCGTGGCCAATGCACAGTACAAAAAAGTCTCTGAGCATTTGCTCCATGTAGCCATCAAGCTCACATTGTCCTGCAAGTCGCCTTAGCTCGGCGATGTAGCTCGCCACTTCCTGACCTTCAGATCGCTGGCACGTGTAGAACCGATACCTCGCCATCAGCACGGTCTCCCTCAGGTTAAGATGCTCCCCAACCAGTGTACACAGCTCCTCATACGACTTATCTGTGGGTTTCACCGGAACCAGAAGATTCTTCATGAGGCTGTAGATCGGTGCCCCGCAGATTGTGAGGAGGACGACTCTCCTTTTTGCAGCGTTTCCTTCTCCATCCAGCTCGTTAGCTACAAAGTACTGGTCTAGCCATTCGACATAGGCTTCCCAGTCCTCACCCTCCGAGAACTTCTCCAGGATTCCCACAGTTTGCTACATCTTTGCGTTGGATTCGTATTCTCTTCGCCAGTTATTGTGTTCCTAACACAGATGAGACTGCACACAGGGTGGTTAAAGTAACAGTGACCTCAGTCTTTAATAAGACACTCCAGAGTGAGGAACAGGCCTTAGGAGCCGGCTTATATACAGTGCTCCCAAGGGATGCTGGGATCCCTTGGGACTTCAGGGGATGAGCTCCCTGGTGGCAGAACATGGGAGTGCATGCTTTACAGATACACAACAAAAAGCATGCTCAAAACTTAGCTTTTTGACTTGTGTCTTCAGCCAATCTGTCTTAATTCCTCAACAGCTTAGTCTGTCTCTCCTATGTCAAGTACCTTGGGATGTTTTATCACATTAAAGGGTACACAAATGCAACTTGTTACTACGGTTGGATCATCATCAGAGAGGCTCAGACAAAACAAAAAGTGTATCAATTAATTATTAACTTAAGTGAAGATAAAAGGGAATTTTTTTCATGAAAATGTATTGGCATTACTTGCTAGTGCAGGCAGTTACTATTTTCTTTCAAGCCTGACAAGATTTGTATTAAAGAATCGAAACAAAATGGGCAGAAAGATATGTTAATAACAATACTGCTTTAAAGGTTTGCAGTAATCTGTATGAGTAAATTCTTGAAACGTTCAACAGATTTCAGGAGTTGCTACACTGCATAATGTCCTACATAGGACCAATGGCTACTATTGTGTTGCTCTAAGCAATACAACCCCGAAGGTCGTATCTGGTATCTGAAATGATAGCTAATCATAGCTGGGCAGCAGTTAGGGTGCCTCTGGGTTTGGGAACAGGAAATTAACCAGGGTTCCTGTTGCTGGAAAGAATGTGGGTATGGAGATCGGGTGGGAACAAGCTAGGGATCCACAATTGAACACTCCACACTTACTATGTAGGCTCACACCTGGTGAATTGCCATTTGAGTGAATTCTGAGTTGCTGCCTGTTGAATGATGCCCTAGCAAAACTCTGCACCTTGAAGAAGAAAGGAGAAAATTGGAGTGGGTAGAAAAAAATTACAGAGCAAAAGGTCTAGAGATGTCTCCTGCAAAAAATGAAATATAACAATCAACCTGTTTCTTTGCTTAGTAGAATTTACAGGGAAAATTGAAGTGAGACATTTCAGACTGAAAGAGTTATTTTAATTGTATTTATCATACTATTTTTACCTCTTCAGTTACAGAAGTGAGGAGGAAGGCCATTCTAATATGTCTAGGGCCAAAGCCAATTGGATTAGAGCTTTTAATAAAGTTCGTATGCAGATTCAAGAGGTAAGCCTGACTTTTATTCAGAGACAAACCTTGGTTTTCTTTGTCAAAATTGGAAACATTAACTTCACTGCGGATATTAACTGCAGTCGATCGAACATATATTTTGCATGGTGGTGGGACATTTTATAAGCATTGTAGAATGAATTT
Source organism: Pristiophorus japonicus (assembly GCF_044704955.1). NCBI lineage: Eukaryota > Metazoa > Chordata > Chondrichthyes > Pristiophoridae > Pristiophorus > Pristiophorus japonicus. The sequence continues at coordinate 27,121,777 of NC_091994.1, read as the reverse complement.
TTAAAAATAACACTAATCTAACAATAGCAAATGTGTAAATTAATTTAACATGGACAACAAACCAACAAATGGAAAAACAAATTGGTTACTTGAAGCAAAACTAAATTGAACACTAGCAGGTTGGCAATTTTTCTAAGACTGTTTGTCTTGTGAATAGTGCGCAGTAAATCTTTTCAGTGTTTGCTGATTCACTAATAGCTTGAGGTAAGGCAGAACTTTGGACTACTAGGAAATTGGCTTGTGCCCTCCTCACTCAGCTCTTGATATTCCATATAGAATCATAGAATAGTTACAGCACAGGAGGAGGCCATTCGGCCTGTTGAGCCCATGCCAACTCTCTGCTGGAGCACTTCAGCTAGTCCTTTTTCCGTAGCTCTGCAATTTTTTTTCCTTCAGGTACTTATTCAATTCCCATTTGAAAGCCATGATTGAATCTGTCTCCACCGCCCTTTCAGGCAGTGCGTTCCAGATTTGTCACTTTGGGGAAAACATAGCAGAACCCGAGTACTTTCTGATGGGGAGGGAATATTTTAGGTAAAAATATTTTGAATGCCTTTCGCTGCCTGATTTAGAAAGGCATTGTTGGAGGTATGGAAACACATTCCCAGCCTAACATTTTGGTCATAGGGTATACATAATCTGTATTCCAGAGAAAATTGCAGATAATCACTTGAAAAATGAGAGGTTCATATTCTCTCAAATTACCCTAATATAGTGCCAGGTGAAAAGAAATGATTGGATAAGACCTCTTGCTGGTTTTAATGAGGAATGGTGTTAACTCGCGTACGATATGAACACGTCATAAATTTTGCTATCCGAATAATCATTGCAAATATTACAGTGGGTGCCTATTTTAAGCTCGATGTTAGCAAGAAATAGAACCAGAAAATACTAAATCAAAAGAAAATTTACAAATGAGATTTAGTTGGTTTGTACAACTACAATTCTGAAACTGAGAACTGAAACTGAAACAATTCTGTGCCTGTCCCTGCTGACTTTTCAGTGGTTCTGGGATGAACAAGAGTGGAGAATTGTTCTTTGATACACTTGCTGCATCCCCTCCATGCTGTATTAACTCCAAGACCTGTTTCCGATTTTCCAGCTCGTCTGTGAAAACCAAACGCGAATGATTTAGGTCATCAGAATGCTGGATTCAAAAGATATTTGTTAGTCCCCATTTAGTTCCAATGGCGGTAGAGAGGAATCCTGAATTTTTGTCCAGATACTGGGCCTGTGCAATCAGGGTCAAAGTGATGGCGTGCATAGGCTCAAAAGAGAAGCAGAACAATTATTTTTAAAATGACCAGTTTCTCAGGAAGCAGGGAGGTTTCCTGTGTCCCTGTGCTGAGGCAGGCTTCCAAGGATTGCTGCAGCATAACACTGCCTCCATTTTGATGGGACTCCCCAGGGTGGGGCCTGCCTAAATATTTTAATAACTTTAAAACCAGAAGATCGGCCAGCGTTTTAGGAGTCCCTCTTAGTGGAATTGGAAAATATCAATAAAGATGCTTCTCAATTTGTTTTTCTTGTTACTGAGTGAAGAAGAGTATTTTCTTGTGCAAGTTTGACCTGTCAAATATACAAACGTGCCCATAGGTTGTGGTAAGGTGCCCAATGTGTCAGTGCCAGCCACTTGCCTCTTTCTGCCAGGCAACTGGCCAGCAATATGTAAACGAAGCTCGGCCATAAAATGGGTTATGCCTCCCGTTGCTGCTCCCGCCCAGCTGGCTTCCTGCTCGGGAATTAAAATTTTCCCTTCGTGTCATGTTTATTTCCCGAACACATCAATACCCTTCATTTGTCTTACTGAATTACTGATTATTTTGTTGGGCACTATGTCAAACACAAAGGACACTGATCAAAAAGCCAATCTGTAAACCCAATAACTGAAAAGCACTTCTAAACAAATAAAATTGAGTATAATGGTCAAATAGAGTAAATGGTGATTGATAAAGCTGACACGATTCAGACTCCTTATAGCTGATGCAGAGACAGAGGGAGCTAAAGCCAGAAACTGCAAGTTGAAAAACAACCAAAAAAAATCATTAGAAGTAGAAAGATTTGTTTTCCCTAGCTGATATGTTGCCCTTTGTTTTTTCCACCTCATATTTTCTTTTCCTCTTGAGATTTGTAGGGTTGTTTGAGCAGAAACATGTAAAGTTAGGAAATTTAATTTCTAATGCTTCCAGATGCCATACCCTATTTCATTAAAATATCACCTTGTAATTTACTTTACATGGGTAAATATTAAAAATGGTGTGTCCTTTGTGCACAAGTGTGATTCGGTCACGGCAGGTACATGCATCGGAAGCCAGTAATACATTTTATAATCACCCCATACAGATGCTTTTGACTGTCACTGGGTTAAATTTGTATAATTTCTCTTTGCTATTTCATGATTAAAATGAGTTTTCTAATGGTAGCTTATAGTATAGTATATATAGCATATGCTGGACACAATCAGAAATCATGAACTGCGGGGGGGGAAAAGCCAACTTCAAGAAGTGCTTGAGCATGACTGTGCATCATGGCATCCCTGTTGAGCCTGACCCCAACCATATAGTCATTATCACGCTTACCAACACGTACTTCTTTGAACCAGCATTTTTTTCTCAATTTCAGAATTGGCAACCTACCAATTGCGTTGGCAACCTCTGCAAAAAGTATGTAATTGGAAATTTTGCATGTACATGCCTAGTGCTCTTGGGCCAGCCTCGGGAGGGATGCAACAGTGGGCCAGTGACAACTCGAATTTTCATACCTACCTCCCCCACTTCCATCTGGCCTTCACAACATGTCTTGCCACAGCAGAATGGCTGAGATTTTGAAACTCAGCAAATGGTGATTTAAACTGATGATTCCCCCACTCTGGCAGAGCTCATTGGTGCTCTAACATGCTATTTCACATTAGCGGAAGGGCCAAGAACCAGAGCACACAGACTTGAGATTTAAGGTGATTGGCAAAAGAACCAAAGCCGAGATGAAGAAAAACTTTTGTACGCTGCGAGTGGTAAGGATCTGGAATGCACTGCCTGAAAGGGTGGTGGAGGCAGATTTAATTGTGGCTTTCAAAAGGGAATTGGATAAGTACATGAAGGAAAAAAATTGCAGCCACGGGGAAAGAGCAGAGGAGTGAGACTAGTTGAAGTGCTCTTGCAGAGAGACTGCATGGTCTTCTGTACTGTAGCCATTCTATGATATCACTACACCATAGAAAGATAGAATAATTGAAATAAATTGCTGTGTGGAAGCAAAATTGTCAGTTAATTTTTAAACATCTAATAATACCTGGATTGAGTCCTTTGTTTTGGAATAAATCTCTTTAATTCCTTGGTCTTGACCTTTTCCACTCTTATTTTGGCAATGTTATTTGGTCAGACCTCTATCACTTTAAATTTTTTCTCTTATCTATTTACAGTAGCAATGTCAGTAGACAGATGAAATTGTGGTCACGGTGCTATTTATAACCTGCTAATTCTATTACAGCCCTTGATTCACATGCTTTATTTACCAATTAATATAATGATTTTTTTTTAAATAACTTATTTATGTTTCTGAATTTATTGTTGCTGTGTTATTTAAATCATGACTGTACTCATTTGGTTTATAGTGCATCAGTTAGTAACTTCATATCTATGGGAGATGTCAATTTTATAATGCTGACAACTGCTCTTGTTAATTTCTAGATTAACAAGGTTGTAGTTACTGTCTAATAATGCTGTCAAAAAGTTTGCATACAGACATTTAGAAACCTGTTTATTTTATTTATGCTTGCATTTACAGAGAATGTACTAATAGACCTCTTTACGCCCACCCAGTGAAATTCAAAATTTTAAATGGATGAATATTCTAAGTTCTGGTTGTACTACTTAGCAAAACATCATTGTAGGCACGTGTTGGACTGAGATGACGTGACAGTCTGGAATACCCATCAAAAATGTTATGTCTCTCAATGACCACACCTTCCAACATAATAGTTAGAATCCAGTGTACAATACCACTCAATAATTGTGGAGAATTATATACTGACTGCATTATCATGGTGCAATTAAAACTGACACATTCTTATTTTCAACCCTGAAATTTACAGTAATATTTATTAAACTCAGTAAATGGGAACAGACATACAGCATAAAAACCACAGTGAGTGTTATGTGCAGGAAAGCATGTTACATAATTTGCAAAACTGGTGTGATGTTACAGGAATAATTAAGACACTGTTGCATGCTATGCTGCCTAATTTGCTTATCTTATACAGTAGTTAAAAAAGTGAGATCTGTTGGGCAGTTGGGCGTCACTAATTATTTTATATATATATATAATATATATATTCTCAGACACAAGGGAGCACTTTTTATTGAACTCCATGTTCCATTACTGGTTCAGACATTAAAAGCTGGTTTGTGATGTATAATGGTATAAATGTGAAGTCAGATGGTTGATCTGACTGGACCTCACGAAAGGCAAGAATTCTGAGACTATCTTCAGGAGGTAGTCTCCTAATACTTGCCCTTCCCATAACCTGCACTTTAACTGCAATCCAGCACAAAGTCAAGTTTTTTAAAGTTTCCAGCTGACTCGTTTGATCATACTTCTTAAACTTGATTTTTAATGTTGACAGCACATCAACGGCTCACACCTAATATTTAAAATGTTACTATTCAGGAGTCGGTAGGCGTAGCTCTGTGCATATTTACAAGCATTCATGTGCTGAATTCCACTGCCTTTAGGTAGATAATGATGCAGGGGCGTAACTTGGGTCTGCTGATTCAACATCATGCTATTGAGGTCGCTGAACTGTAGCCTTGGTATCATTGGCCCATCAGAGATGCTTCATGGGAACCCTCTATAGCAGGTGGCCTATACTATGCCTGACCTATTAAATGATTACTTGGCAATGTTATTAGATAAAGAATGCAACTGTTCTGAAATGGGTTTTGTTAGCCTCACGTCACTAGGGCCCTCACGACCCTCTCCACCCCCCTCCCTGCCGTGTAGGGGTTAATATCGAGGCCTAGGTGTGGTAGGAAGATAGTCTATTAAGTTGCATTATTTTTTAAATCTCTCTACCAGTCTTTGCTGGTGCCACTGTTTCAGTCTTGATCATCGTACTTAAATTCCTATCTTACTATGATTGGTGCACCTTTGGCATTGACATGCGAGCTGGATCAATATCTGTTGAGAATTGGAATTGAGGACTATAGGGACATTAATAAGAATGCTTAAGTTTTTTTTGGCAGGATAGGTAGATAATCTGCATGGTGTAGAGGGAAGGGAAGTACATGCCAAGATGATCATGCATGACTCTGGATGAAGTTGGCATGATTGACTTATGGCCTTTTTTCACTCTGGACATTTATTCTTGTGTCTGAAATTAAGCTGTATTTTATAGGTATCATAATTAAGAATTGAAACATAGAAAATAGGTGCAGGAGTAGGCCATTCGGCCCTTCGAGCCTGCACCGCCATTCAATGAGTTCATGGCTGAACATGCAACTTCAGTACCCCATTCCTGCTTTCTCGCCATACCCCTTGATCCCCCTAGTAGTAAGGACTACATCTAACTCCTTTTTGAATATATTTAGTGAATTGGCCTCAACAACTCTCTGTGGTAGAGAATTCCACAGGTTCACCACTCTGGGTAAAGAAGTTTCTCCTCATCTCGGTCCTAAATGGCTTACCCCTTATCCTTAGACTGTGACCCCTGGTTCTGGACTTCCCCAACATTGGGAACATTCTTCCTGCATCTAACCTGTCTAAACCCATCAGAATTTTAAACGTTTCTATGAGATCTCCTCTCATTCTTCTGAACTCCAGTGAATACAAGCCCAGTTGATCCAGTCTTTCTTGATAGGTCAGTCCCGCCATCCCGGGAATCAGTCTGGTGAACCTTCGCTGCACTCCCTCAATAGCAAGAATGTCCTTCCTCAAGTTAGGAGACCAAAACTGTACACAATACTCCAGGTGTGGCCTCACCAAAGCCCTGTACAACTGTAGCAACACCTCCCTGCCCCTGTACTCAAATCCCCTCGCTATGAAGGTCAACATGCCATTTGCTTTCTTAACCGCCTGCTGAACTTGCATGGCAACCTTCAATGACTGATGTACCATGACACCCAGGTCTCGTTGCACCTCCCCTTTTCCTAATCTGTCACCATTCAGATAATAGTCTGTCTCTCTGTTTTTACCACCAAAGTGGATAACCTCACATTTATCCACATTATACTTCATCTGCCATGCATTTGCCCACTCACCTAACCTATCCAAGTCGCTCTGCAGCCTCATAGAATCCTCCTTGCACTCACACTGCCACCCAACTTAGTGTCACCCGCAAATTTGGAGATACTACATTTAATCCCCTCGTCTAAATAATTAATGTACAGTGTAAACAGCTGGGGCCCCAGCACAGAACCTTGCGGTACCCCACTAGTCACTGCCTGCCATTCTGAAAAGTCCCCATTTACTCCTACTCTTTGCTTCCTGTCTGACAACCAGTTCTCAATCCATGTCAGCACACTACCCCCAATCCCATGTGCTTTAACTTTGCACATTAATCTCTTGTGTGGGACCTTGTCGAAAGCCTTCTGAAAGTCCAAATACACCACATCAACTGGTTCCCCCTTGTCCACTCTACTTGAAACATCCTCAAAAAATTCCAGAAGATTTGTCAAGCATGATTTCCCTTTCACAAATCCATGCTGACTTGGACCTATCATGTCACCTCTTTCCAAATGCGCTGCTATGACATCCTTAATAATTGCTTCCATCATTTTACCCACTACTGAGGTCAGGCTGACCGGTCTATAATTCCCTGTTTTCTCTCTCCCTCCTTTTTTAAAAAGTGGGGTTACATTGGCTACCCTCCACTCGATAGGAACTGATCCAGAGTCTATGGAATGTTGGAAAATGACTGTCAATGCATCCGCTATTTCCAAGGCCACCTCCTTAAGTACTCTGGGATGCAGTCCATCAGGCCCTGGGGATTTATCGGCCTTCAATCCCATCAATTTCCCCAACACAATTTCCCGACTAATAAGGATTTCCCTCAGTTCCTCCTCCTTACTAGACCCTCTGACCCCTTTTATATCCGGAAGGTTGTTTATGTCCTCCTTAGTGAATACCGAACCAAAGTACTTGTTCAATTGGTCTGCCATTTCTTTGTTCCCCGTTATGACTTCCCCTGATTCTGACTGCAGGGGACCTACATTTGTTTTTACTAACCTTTTTCTCTTTACATATCTATAGAAACTTTTGCAGTCCGTCTTAATGTTCCCTGCAAGCTTCCTCTCGTACTCTATTTTCCCTGCCCTAATCAAACCCTTTGTCCTCCTCTGTTGAGTTCTAAATTTCTCCCAGTCCCCGGGTTCACTGCTATTTCTGGCCAATTTGTATGCCACTTCCTTGGCTTTAATACTATCCCTGATTTCCCTTGATAGCCACGGTTGAGCCACATTCTCTTTTTTATTTTTACGCCAGACCGGGATGTACAATTGTTGTAGTTCATCCATGCGGTCTCTAAATGTCTGCCATTGCCCATCCATAGTCAACCCCTTAAGTATCATTCGCCAATCTATCCTAGCCAATTCACGCCTCATACCTTCAAAGTTACCCTTCTTTAAGTTCTGGACCATGGTCTCTGAATTAACTGTTTCATTCTCCATCCTAATGTAGAATTCCACCATATTATGGTCACTCTTCCCCAAGGGGCCTCGCACAACGAGATTGCTAATTAATCCTCTCTCATTAACAACACCTAGTCTAAGATGGCCTCCCCCCTAGTTGGTTCCTCGACATATTGGCCTAGAAAACCATCCCTTATGCACTCCAGGAAATCCTCCTCCACCATATTGCTTCTAGTTTGGTTAGCCCAATCTATATGCCTATTAAAGTCACCCATGATAACTGCTGCACCTTTATTGCATGCACCTCTAATTTCCTGTTTGATGCCCTCCCCAACATCACTACTACTATTTGGAGGTCTGTATACAACTCCCAATAACGTTTTTTGCCCTTTGGTGTTCTGCAGCTCTACCCATATAGATTCCACATCATCCAAGCTAATGTCCTTCCTAACTATTGCATTAATCTCCTCTTTAACCAGCAATGCTACCCCACCTCTTTTTCCTTTTATTCTATCCTTCCTGAATGTTGAATACCCATGGATGTTGAATTCCCAGCCCTGATCATCCTGGAGCCACGTCTCTGTAATCCCAATCACATCATATCTGTTAACATCTATTTGCACAGTTAATTCATCCACCTTATTACGGATACTCCTTGCATTAAGACACAAAGCCTTCAGGCATGTTTTTTTAACACATTTTATCCTTTTAGAATTATGATGTAGTGTGGCCCTTTTTGTTTCTTGCCTTTGTTTACTCGGCCTTCCACTATTGTTTTTTACCTTTCTACCATCTGTTTACTTCGCCCTATCTTGCTGCATTGGTTCCCATCCCCCTGCCATATTAGTTTAAACACTCCCGAACTGCATTAGCAAATGTTACTCCTTACAGTTGCTGCTCAACTCACTTTAATAGGCATCTTAATATGTTAATTCTTACATTGAAAAGTGATTATTTTTCTTGCTTTCATCATACAAGCAGCAAACCTCTATCTAATTGCTTTAGGCAATTATATCAAAGCACATTGGAAAGTGTAATTATTAAAGAATATAGTGAATATTAAAATCAGTTCTACTGTGAAATATTGAGCTGTGACAAATTATTATTGTAAGTGTATCCAGTATGTTGCCTTTTGCAAACAAACTTATTTTTTTTTATAGGCACAACTTGGGGAAGGTGTTGGTGATCTACCCAAGCCACTTTTGTTTAAAGGAGGGTAAGTATAATTTCATGAATTAGTATCTAGCAGAAATTTCATTTTATAGATTGCATACATCAATTGTAAAATACTTTCTAAATTTGAATTTATCACTACTAGAAAGTTCTTTGGTGCTACTCATTTAGTGTGGCTGGCTTTACAGGAAGCCTCATCCTAAGGGGAAATATGTTTGTTATTCAGTGCTCCCATTTTGATCTCGGGATGCAGCTCTCTAAAATGTCTTTCAGCATTGTAATATAATGTTGTATTTCAGAGTGTGCTACAAATAATTATTTGATGGTACTATATATGATTATCACAGAGCTGACAATTTGATTAATAACTAGTGTTCGCCTTCAAGCTAGTTCAATTTTTAGCTCTCAATAATTATTTTAATGGCTTTTAGGAAGCAATTAAAATTTTTAGGTTGTGGTTGACTTTCAGCTTGTCGCCCCAGCATAAAACGTGGATCAACTTCCTATTATAGAAACTACCTGATTTTTATTTCCATTGACTTCAGTGGAAATTATATTTGGGCAGCTTCTGTATTGGGATGTTACTGCTGTAGAAATCTGGCAAGCTACAAAGAAGATATGAACAAAAGTGGAAGACTCCAATTACAATCAAATTGAGAACAGCTTAATTTTCTTCATGGTAGGAATCATGCAGAGAAGTTTCTAAATGAGTCTATAACCTGTAATCTTATAACCTAATAAGCTATATTAGCCTAGCATTTAGCAGTGGCAAGGAAAACATAACTACCTGGAGTTGAGGGAACATTTAAATACACTGGTTTATACTTTTCTCCTTTAGAAATAGTTGTTAAAATTCACCCATTTCTTTCCTGAGTTTTATCTGTCAGTCAAACTCACAGTTGCACTCCGGTTTCCTCTGGTCAAATTTGATGATTTTGACTCAACAGAAACTGAGCAGTCAGGCAATAACAGAATTGATTGTCATTTTTCCATTTCTCAAGCAGTTAATGAGTTGTTTATTCATATACTTTACTGCACATAATGCAGCTGTGCAGTAAGGAATATGAATGCACAGGCAATGACAACTTCGAACATTAAAAAATGACCCTATTATCTGATTTAAGTATAACCGTCTCCTTGATGGTACAAGAGAAACTTTTTAGTAAAGACCAAGTTTGGGTCAAACAGCCTTGGTGTGTATTATTGAATGATCTAATACTGAATCAGAAGCTCAAAAAACATGGAAGAATGTGAGGTTAGCTACCAAAGTAATATGAAAATGGATCTGATGGTTTAAGGTTTTGAAAATGCTGTCACAAGACCATATTTGCCCTAGTTAACAAATTGTGTAAAAAATCATGCAGTAAAGTTGCTGGATTTTTTAGACTCCACTATGACAGCACCTCGTCATTTTCACAGTAGGGTGCACAATGATACTGGTTTGGGCAGCAGCACAATGATGACTCTGCCAACTTTTGAACAAATGATGTTGACCTATATGGACATGCTGACAATGGAAAACTTTCCTATTATGAAGATGGTAGGGACACATGGACGAAATTCATGCAACCGTCTCCTGATTTGATGGGTCGCTAACATGTACAGCTTGTGCTTTCACATGGAGAAAGCGTAAGCAGTACATCATTACTTTCAAAGGCAGTGGTAAATTGGTAAAGTGTACTTATGCTCTCCTTAATGTACCTTGTACTCTCATTATAAATGATAATGCAGGAAGCAGTAGGCCACAACAGGGCTGGAGCAGCATAGTGTCACTCAATGTCACCACTTTCACTTATGCTAGTACGTGGGCTGATACTTATCAGGACATAATTATGAAGGGTCAGAAGGGAGCACTGGATATTACACAGCACAGTGGTCATGAAAGGGTAGAAGATGAGAAAGTGGTTGAAGGACTGCGCAGTTGTTAAGAGGCAACAGGTGCAAAAGGTGGCGGGGGGGATTGTGCAGATTGCCTTTTCTTGTGATTGGTCATGTTGATTAAACACATGGATAATGTGAAGACGTCCCTTGATTTAATTCGTAATGGGAAAGATGGATAAACAATTCTCTGTTGTAGGGTTTGCCTTTGATGAGCATCAGCACTCCCACTGTAGTGGGAACCGCAATAGTCTGTGACATTAGATTGACTTGCATCTTTTAGCAAAGGGTTCAGAAACTTTTGAATGTATCACCTGTGGAGAGATCCTCTCAAAGTTGTTTGCAAGCACATGTGCAGGCACAGCTGACTTGAGTGTTGTACCAGCTTCAGGTTGGTCAGGGAGTATCTCTGAAAGCAGGAACACAAGTGACTCAAGCCCAGAACTTTGCTGAAGGGACATTGGGAGTAGTCACCACTTAAATCAGAAAGAACAAAGTCTTGTGAACAGCAGCAGTTTCCAACTTCTGGTCCCTCATCTGGGGAGCAGTTAGATTGGGGTAGCGCCACCATAACCACTGTTACATAGACGACTAATGGATGTTGGTAGGTACACTAGAAAGTCTCTAGTCTTGGGGATGACAATTGCATACATAGTTTACACGCATATAAACATTGCACATAGGAACTATCTTACACAAGTTTTATAAAAACATGTAAGTGCCCCAAGTTGCTCCATGTGCTTGGTATGGCTGTACAGCCTAAATGAAGAGTGTGTGATTTGTGGCTTGTAAGGATCTAGTGCAACTATTTGCACATTAAGCTTCATTCATTTGAATGTTTAAAAATTTCACAAATTTGACCCTTCATAGTTTAAGTGCCTGTCTCTTCATTTGGACATCATGCCCATTTATAAGGATTCTGTTCGTAAATGGAATCTCCATAAGCTTATGAGAAATCCCTAAGTAAAACCTAATTCTAATAAAAATTCTGAACTACCTGCATCCCTGGGATCTGTGGGCCTTTATGCAGGTGTACGCTTGGAGGCCCAGGACCTGAAGACTCCAAAGCTCGAGACACCAGGTACTTTCGGATTTCGCCTCCGACTGCAAATTCAGGGCCAATGTTACACAAGAAGGCATTGACGATTGATGTTGCCAGCAAGATGATTCACATGCATTTTGCCTCTCAGTAGAAGATTGTGCCTTATTAAGCTGAAATTGAAGATTTGCCCAGCAAGAAAGTACACCAGTATCTCTCGTATTTCATGTTGAGCTACAGCTTTATATAACCAGAGAGGTTTGAAAATGGAGAACATGAATGACTGTAGGGGTTGTGTGTGGGCAACAAATGACAGCAAGATGATCACCCACATCCCCCAAAAGGAGGCAATTTACTTCAGATGGTGTGGTTGCTGATATTTAGGGTATATTTCCTGTGTTTTGACAGTTAAGGGGAAACGATTGCATTGCACTGTCATGATTTATAATGAAGTTTAGTAAATAGGTTTTTCCTTTACAGTGAGGAGAAGGCCATTGGATAGCTGCAGACTTTTGAAAACTTTCAGATCTGATTAGCCGATGATGTCACCCTTTTCAAATTTGTGGAAAGCATCAGCCGTATCTATATAACAAAAATTAACAAGCCCTTGAGATTTTCGTTCTGCTTTAGATATAAGCACTTTACAAACAAAGAAACTCACCATTAGGAAATAGTAATATAATTCTATAATATTCCTCTTTAGCACTTGCACACCAAGCATCACGTGTATAGTGAAAAACCGGTGGAGAGGATTGCACACCTGTAATGGGCCCTGCTGATTTTCCAACCATTAATTTAAATGCACAGAAGATCAGGCAGGCTCCTTTATGAGCATGTAATGTTCTTCATTTAGTTTTCCTCTATGTAATTACCCAGAGAGTAGTTTACTTCCATGTACTAAAGAAAGTCTGTCCCCCGATGTCTGGAATTGAGGGAACGTATAAATACAATGTGACCTTTTTGGTGAGGATTATAGCAAAAGTGTAAGGGTTCAAATAGTAGATTTTATAATGAGGGAGGACTTAGGGTAAAATAAAATGGAGGAAAATGACAGTGGGAGTACTGAACATTTCTAAGGAAATTGTTAGGATACAGAACAAGAGGAAAAACATTGATTAAGGGAACATGGTTAGCAGATATATTCCTTTATTGGGGGCATTTCTTGTGCACCATTTGATTGTCTATGATCTATTGTGTTTAATACTGGCACGCTAATTCATTAATGTCCTATGAGGAGAAACTTCTTCACTCAGAGAGTTGTTAACCTGTGGAATTCCCTACCGCAGAGTGTTGTTGATGCCAGTTCATTGGATATATTCAAGAGGGAGTTAGATATGGCCCTTACGGCTAAAGGGATCAAGAGGTATGGAGAGAAAGCAGGAAAGGGGTACTGAGGGAATGATCAGCCATGATCTTATTGAATGGTGGTGCGGGCTCGAAGGGCCGAATGGCCTACTCCTGCACCTATTTTCTATGTATTCCGGTACTACTTAGTTTTCTACAGTTTTGAAAAAAAAATGGATTCTACTTCTTGATTAATGTTTAACGTCTTTTGAATAGTCAGCAAAAAAAATTACTATTTGGAAAACACTTTCAGCTCACAATATAATTAAAATTTAATGATGTACTGAGTTGTTTATGTATAAGGGTAGCTCTATATGGAAACATATGCAATGGAAAGGAATAGTGGAGGAAAAATTCAACTTACAGCTACTCTTTTTGTGCCCGTTAAATAGATATTAGGTAAATTAGGCCCTCTCGTGCCTGACTCTGCCTGGTTAAAATAGCGAGGGACGGGAACACGGTGCGACATCCCAACCATGATTTTAATGACCCACCCACCCTGTGCAGCTGAAAGGGTTAGGTTAGAATCGGGGCTTAATATTGCGAGTCCAGAACGAACACCCAATGCTGGTGCATGTTTTGAAGCTTAATGAAAAGAACTGGAAGAAATTATACAAACTATGGGCCGTAATTTGCGGCCCCGATGAGTACGTATAAGGTGTGTGCAGGGGTTGTGCAGGTTCCGGCTTTAGGCATGCGCTGCACATGCGCTAAAACCCGGAATTTGCGATCTGTCAAGAATTCTCTTGACCGATCATCCACATCCCGGGAAAAGGGCCTCCGCAGGCAGAAAGTTGGGCTATTTGCCCAACTTCTGCCCAGCGAATGCCCGTGAAATTCTTACGCCTGGTAAAAGCAGGCGTAAGGCCTGCTTTTACCAGCGTAAGAGTCTAAAGAAACATTAACCATTTTGTTTCATTCATTTAAACATTAAAACGCATGTACAATAAGGTAAGGTTATTTTTAGTCCCTTCAAAATATTTATATTTATTTTTCAAAATAAATTTTTGTTTTAAATGTTTAATATTGTATTTTAATTGATTTTAAATATACAATGATTTTTTAAAAATGTATTTGTTATGTTAAATGTATTTTTTATGTGATATCCCCCCCCCCCCCCCCCCATTCATGCTTATGGGGATTCTGTACATACGGAATCCCCATAGCATGAATGGGGATCCCCGTTCTTTATTTGGTTGGGCTGGCCCACGTGATCCCAGGAGCACTTGTGAACCGCATGTGCCCTTGAGAAACGTGGGCCTCTACGCATGTCTGCGCATAGAGGTCCAGGAGTGCAAGTCTCCGTGGCAGGAGGTAATTACCTCCGTGGCAGGAGGTAATTATGCTAAAATTAAAAGGCGATTGGGTAATATATGTTGAAGCTCCCTTATCCAGAAATCCGACATGAACAAATTGAAGTCCTTCCTCGCTGCCGATTCCCGCAATAGCTAGCCTGACCCCGTGATCCACCACCCCTACCCCCATGATCTCTCTGTCGCACTCCCAGCCCCAAACCAGCCAGCCCCGATATCCCCTTGCTCAGTACCTATACCATCCAATTTAACGTGACCACCCCTCGTCCGGAAAAATCCCTTATCCAGAACAGGCCAGGTCTCAAGGGTTCCGGATAAGGGAGGTTCAACCTGTATTATCAGTGGTTATTTTAAAGCAATTTGATTTACTTACAGATACAGTGCAGTGTGCAAGTAGGTTGTTTTTATGGAAGTAACAAAAGCACATTTTTCAGTTTCTGTACTGAATACACTGAAGCTTCAAGCAGCCATTAGCAGAGTTACAGTACATACATGAAAATTAATTGAGGAGGTGATGTATCAAAGCTTGGAAGGGCAATATTGAGTTAAAACCAAAACAGACCAGATTCTATTAATTGTATTTTTGCTTAATATTACTTTTTGTAAGCCTTAAAGTCCAAATAGTTGGTGTAAGACGAATCTGGAAAACAAACGTTAAAAATATAACTTATCTATCGAATGCCATTTTAAATTGGAGCACTTTCAAATCTGGGGGGTCTCCTTGATGAAAGTAAAGGTTTGCCAAACAATTATTCACAACATTATGCTTCAATATTTATAAAAGAGGTTCAAGAAATACTGGTATTTTCATTTTTCTACCTCAGTAAATGCAACGTGCAGCACTGGTAACATTGTTTACATTTTGTTCTATATTATTCAGGATTATTGTTGTCCAAGAACATACTTGGTCAGGCCTCAAGGAGTTCTTTTCCCCCACCTGTGTAATGGTACTTCACTTTACTATTGCTGTCTTTTCTAGGCCTGGCGGTGGGCTTTACAGTATTGACAGTATGCCAGATCTTCGAAAGAAAAAACCCAAAAATCTTGTTAGTGATTTGGTGAGACATCTCTTTTCTCCCACAGTGACCTGCCACTATGCTCTGAGGCATCTGATAGTCATGGAAATGTGCCTGTTGCCTTGCTTGCTAGTAATTCTCTCTGTTTCTTTTTTTTATGTTTACTTTTGTTTTGTTTTTCTTTTGTCTTTTGTTTCACTTATAACTGTAGGGGAGCAGCGGTTAAATTTCTGCGTAGCATTGACAGCATGCCTGACATTAAGCCACGGCGTAAATCCCTCCCACTGGTCAGCGACCTGGTGAGAAAATCCTTGACTGCTATATTCAAGGGAGGGCATTACAATATCGACGTGCAGCTGATTTTGTTCACAGTATTATACGGGCCTCTGGGTTCAGCACTAGGCTGAAAGACTTTGGTTTCTAAATTTTTGGCACAGTTTTAGTTAACGAATAATGTTTTGATTCCACAATCACTTAATCTGGTCCTATGCGTAAAATTTCCATTCTAGCTAATATAACTTAGCTAAATGCATTCATATAAAAAAAGCAGTATAACTAGCTCTCCCAAAAGCTCATTTGCAATTATCAAGAAGCTGAATTTGCTCAATTCCACTTTCAGCTT
This sequence comes from Pristiophorus japonicus, assembly GCF_044704955.1. NCBI lineage: Eukaryota > Metazoa > Chordata > Chondrichthyes > Pristiophoridae > Pristiophorus > Pristiophorus japonicus. The sequence goes on along the minus strand of NC_091994.1, from coordinate 27,105,770 downwards.
ATCTCCACACACATTGGGCCCAAGTTTCCACACGATAAAAAACGGGCGCCCCTCCGAGCTGGGCGCCCGTTTTTCGCGCCGAAAACGGCGCCGGAAAAAAAACGCGCGATTCTGGAGCGCCCTGCAGCTCCATGTCTGCTTGGCGCGGCGCCCAGGGGGGCGGAGCCTACCATTCGCGCCGATTTTGTAAGTGGGAGGGGGCGGGTACCATTTCAATTAGTTTTTTTCCTGCCGGCAACCCTGCGCGTGCGCGTTGGAGCGTTCGCGCAAGCGCAGTGTGAAGGAAACATTGGCACTCGGCCATTTTTGTAGTTCTTTGTAGCTGTTTAATTTTTGAACATTTTTTAATAAAAGCACATTGCCCTTCCATGATCAGCACTGAGGCTTCTTGCAGCAGTGAGAAGGCTGCAGGAAGCCTCAGAAGTTGAGGCAGCCGTTTCCTGACGGCCTCCCCCCCCCCCCCCCCCTGCTGCCGTCGGGAATGGCTGCTCAACTTGTGAGGCTTCCTGCAGCCTTCTCACTGTCTCCTTCCCCCTCCGCCCGCCGTTGGGAACGGCTTCCTCCCCCCACCCCATTGCGTTCGGTCGGTCAGTCGGGCCCGCACTCCCTCCCGCCCGCCCGGAGTTTGGAACGGCTTCCTCCCCCCGCCCCCCCCCCCACCGCTGCGTTCGGTCGGTCGGGCCCGCACTCCCGCCCGCCCGCTGTCTGGAACGGCTTCCTCCCCCCGCTGCGTTCGGTCGGTCGGTCGGGCCCGCACTCCCTCCCTCCCCCCGACCCCCCGCCCGCCGTCGGGAACGGCTTCCTCCCCCCCCCCCCCCCCCGCTGCCGTCGGGAACGAACGGCTGCCTCAACTTATGAGGCTTCCTGCAGCATTCTCCCTGGCTGAAGCACTTTTACACAGGTAGGAAGATGGTTTATTTAATCTTTTCTTTGCTTATAAATTTTTATTCAGGTTGGATTTATTTGTATAATATTTGTATAAGTATAAATAAGGATTTATTATAGAATTTAATGACTTCCCTTCCCCCCCACCTCGTTCTAGACGCCTAATTTGTAACCTGCGCCTGATTTTTTAATGTGTAGACAAGGTTTTTTCAGTTCTACAAAAATCTTCACTTGCTCCATTCTAAGTTAGTTTGGAGTACAGTTTCACTGTGGAAACTTTGAAATCAGGCGTCAGTGGACAGATACGCCCCCTTTTGAAGAAAAAATTCTGTTCCAAAGTGAAACTGTTCTAACTGACTAGAACTGCAGAAAAAAAAATGTGGAGAATTGCGATTTCTAAGATAGTCCGTTCTCCACCAGTTGCTCCTAAAAATCAGGCGCAAATCATGTGGAAACTTAGGCCCATTGCGTTTTTCGTTCGAGTGGTTGAATGCAATATTTGTTTAAGAAGCTCACTGATTTTATTTAAAAAAATGAATACTTCTGTACAAAATGTTAATTAGGTGACTAATATTGAACAAATATAAGCAGCAAATTAGAAACCAAAGTTCTTAAATATTGCAGCTGCAGCTTAGCTTCACTTTCTATTGTTTTTCTGATTATATTTCTTTCAAAGATATTTTGCCTTCTTTTCTGTTCTGTGCTGCCTCTATCAGACCTCTTTATTGCCTGTTAATTTGTTTATTCAGTCCTGCAGTCTGACCCCTGAAGCCCGTAATAGCCTTCTCTTTGTGATGTTGGTGTAAAAGTTTTATTCAAGTTCAAATACTTGCATCAGTAGGCTTTAATGATTTCCAAGCCCTGATCAAATATCTTTTTTTTTAATGTTGTATTGCATCTTCTGCCAACTGAAATTTTTATAGGACATTAAGTTTGAATCAGCCAACTATGGTTAATTAAAAAAATTGGTAAAATTAACTTTATTTTATTTCACTTATCTGTTAAGAGTTAACATGGCTTTTGCTGATACACAATGAAAAATTATTATTCAGAAAGCCAGTTTTTATATTCCAACAACTTCATATAGTATGATGAAGAGTGCTTATTTGTCAATTCAGTGTTTGAAGAATGCATGACCTGTTGGAATTAATCCAAGAACCCTGGGTGTAGCCTGGAAATGGAGGTGAATGAGTGGATGATCATGCATCCCAGTGTTGTATTAAAGTAGTCTGTGTCAGTAATCACTGTACAGCTTGAGAGTAGAATGGGAAACGATAACCAAAACCACTGTACTAATGGTCCTGAAAGGCAATGGGTAAGACCAGCACAACCTGATATTAATCTAAATTTCCCCAATATCTAAATTTGATGTCCTACTCATCCAGCATCATCATTGCCTCACTATCTGAATGGCGGAAGATTAGGAAAAGGGGAGGTGCAACGAGACCTGGGTGTCATGGTACATCAGTCATTAAAAGTTGGCATGCAGGTACAGCAGGCGGTGAAGAAGACAAATGGTATGTTGGCCTTCATAGCTCGGGGATTTGAGTATAGGAACAGGGAGGTCTTACTGCAGTTGTACAAGGCCTTAGTGAGGCCTCACCTGGAATATTGTATTGGTTTTGGTCTCCTAATCTGAGGAAGGACGTTCTTGCTATTGAGGAAGTGCAGTGAAGATTCACCAGACTGATTCCCGAGATGGCAGGACTGACATATGAGGAGAGACTGGATCGATTGGGCCTATATTCACTGGAGTTTAGAAGGATGAGGGGGGATCTCATAAAAACATATAAAATTCTGACAGGACTGGACAGGTTAGATGCAGGAAGAATGTTCCTGATGTTGAGGAAGTCCAGAACCAGAGGTCATAGTCTAAGGATAAGGGGTAAGCCATTTAGGACTGAGATGAGGAGAAACTTCTTCACTCAGACAGTTGTTAACCTGTGGAATTCCCTACCGCAGAGAGTTGTTAATGCCAGTTCATTGGATATATTCAAGAGGGAGTTAGATATGACCCTTACAGCTAAAGGGATCAAGAGGTATGGAGAGAAAGCAGGAAAGGGGTACTGAGGGAATGATCAGCCATGATCTTATTGAATGGTGATGCAGGCTCGAAGGGCCGAATGACGTACTCCTGCACCTATTTTCTATGTTTCTATGTTCTATCCCCCCTAGTTTCCACCTTTTTATCTTCCAAATCCCTCCACACCTCACTGCCCATCTCAGTAACTCCCTGCTCCCTTGCATCCTTCCCAGGCCCTTTATTCCTTTGATTCTGGACTCTGTACATTCCCTTTCCCCTTCACCCCTCCATTGGTGGTAGAGCTTTTCAGCCGCATTGGCCATACTCTCTGGAATTCCCTTCTTCGATCCCTCCACCTCTCTAATTCTCTCAGCCTCGTTAAGAGCCTTCTTGAAACTCATCTTCTCACAAGCTTCCAGTTACCACTTCTAACTCTCCTGTTCCTCCTTTTTATTCTTTGTAAAGCATCTTAGTATGCTTTTCTGAGCATAAAATAGCTATTAATTGCAAATTGTTAACAACGGTCACTAAAATATAAATTATATATATAAATTGTGTGTCCAGTGCACAATTCCTGTTAATTTTTTATTACACTTTTGCCATTACGCTTTGTTGATCAAAACAACACAGCAGCAAATCATAGCAGAAAGGTCGGGATTATATAAATCAAAAGCAAGAAAAGTGACTAGGAGACTGTCAATGAGAAACTCCCAAGGACTTCTGCAAACAATCAATTCTGAATACCAGTCAGGAGAATCTTCCAATGACAAAAAAGCTAATAAAAACAAAGCTACTCTCAATGCACCTTTTGAAATACTTGTCAGCTACTGCTTTTTTCCCAGTAACTGACAGTTCTAATGTGCAAAATAAGGTTTTAAACAAAAAAATTACATATTTCACAATAACATGATTGCATTGTCATTTAATACCTTCATTTAACCATTGAATTGTCTTTTGTGTTGTTTGCTGTCTTCATTAATGTTTTCCCAACAAGGCCTCAGCCTCTCTCAAAAGCTTAGACTTGATGTTTATGCCCAGAGCAATAACTCAATTAGCAGAATCACATCCTCCAGTCTGAACACGTGTTGTATGCACACTTTCCCAGGATCCTTCAGTAGCATTTAGTCATCCCAACTACCAGAATGATTCTCTTCACCTTCTGGCAATATCTGAAAAATTAGGCGATACATTTGTGAGGTTGATTTTCACGTCGGGCGGATGGTGGCAGGGAGACCAGGTGACCCGCCCAATGTCATCAGTCTGAGGTCTGAGCTATTTTGATGTTCGGGCCTCATTTAAGTTTTATTGATGGGTTATCCATACATTTCCAATAGTGACAGACCGCCCATTCAACTGGAGGGCAGGATTTCCGGCAAGCTAGATGCCTCGTTAAAGCATACTTGCACATCTTAAAGTGAGGTGTTCTTTTACTCGTGGGAAATTCTTACCGCAATTGAAGATATGGATTCCAAAATGTCTCGGGCAGCAAAACATAATTTAGTGAGTCAGTGTTGGGGAGTCCCTATTGAGCAGGTGAGGACGAACAAGCAGGTTCTTTTACCCAGAAATGGGTTTCCAAGAAAACTGCAGCAGACTGGGAGGTAAGTGGCTGAAAATATCAACACCAGAACCATCACCTCCAGGACATGGGTTCAGTGCCACAAGTGCTTCAATGACCTGACCTACACAGCAAGGACTAGAATGTTGTCTTGCTCTTTCTATTTCTATGCTTACACCTTGCCCAAAGCACTTCTTCAACCCCAGCATTCCAGAACATTTCCCTCCCCACTCCAAATGCTTCTTGTCCAATCACAATAGGAGATTGCACCAACTCCACTTCTCATTCGAATCACACACTCAGCTGCTGTTGCTACCCTCACAATAGGCACAAACAGCATTCTCCTTTTACCTGGCAACAACTGGGAAGCATTTCTGCTAACTGCTTTCACATTTTATACTGGAGCCACTTTCTTGCATTTGACTACTTTCCCATTCTGCTCACAGCTTTCTGCTTCTCCCTATCAGTGTGCACACTATCTGAAGCTACCTCGCACATTTGCACAATCTTTTACAAAATCCCTCGCACTTTTTTACAGGACAAGCTGACCAGGGAGAGGAACAGAACTGAGGGTAGTCCATTCTCCATACAAATCCTCAGATCGAGGTGAAAGCATTGGTGAAATTTGGGAACGGCAGCTCTAGGAACAATCCTGATGGTGAGGCTGTGGAGTCTCAGCGGGATGTCTGTATTGCTCTTACCATTTTGCTTTCTTCAAACTGCTGCAAATCATCTAACTTTACTGTCCAACTTTTCCACACCATGCTGACCTTTGTCCCTATCCACAATTTTGGGTTCATCACATGACTCTGGCCCTGAAGAATAAGACTCTGAGGGAGAGGACCTTACTGAAGCAGCATTAGCACTTTCTCTATGCCTCTAAGCATCAGCACAGAAATCGGTCCCCTGGATGGTATAGGTAGTGAGTAAGAAGGGTCTGCACAGCACAAGAGTCAGGAGTGGCGGTTCGTGAAAAGGACAGCCCAGGAGACTGCTTGATAGAGAGTATTAGCTCTGCTGAAGAGAACAGATGCTGAGTTTAGGAACCTGGACTTCGAAGGAAAACTGCTTTCTGCACACTAGCAATTGTTTGAGGTTTTGGACAGCCACACTCTGAGAGTATGGAGGAGTACACTTTCACCTTGTGTGGTGTTACAAAGCATCAGCATATACCAAGAAGCATGTGGTCACCTCTATGGCTGATCTGCCATGGCAAAGAGGGTGTCAGTGACTTGTTTGATGCAGTTATAGAATGCAGACTGACTAATATGACTACACAAAACTGCACATAGAAATGCTTCATTGTAGTGGCACATGCCAGTAAAAATTAAATGCACTGAGTAGCACTGATGCATGGTGATTCTCTGATGAATCAGGTCATATGATGTGCTCCAATGAATGTTCTGAAAGGTAGCATGCAACGGTAATTATTGCACACACAAGAACATTGTTGGAATTTGTATTCTCTAATGAGCAATAATATAAAGACACACTGACGATTATAACCACAGGGCAATGTGCTGATAAATTCCAAAGCAAATTGAATTGAGTAGAACAACATTTTTACAACAGGTGTTGATGAATGGCATTGGAAAAGGATGGACACACTGCCAAATATGTTGGAAGGTAATGTTATAATGAGGCCCACTTCAAGACAATTTGCTGTGACAAATATTGTTTCAAGGCAACATGTAATGACGAATATTGTCACAAGCAGCATATGCTGACAAACACTCATAGGTGCAGTTAGTGAAAAGAATAATTATCACAGTTTACCAAGTGCTTCAATTTACTCCAAGTTAGCAATAACATACGGGCTAATATGCACTAAAGAGGAGCAAATGTAAGTTTGTTTTAAAGTACCATGTGTTAACTTCAACATATGCCCAAAAAAATCACTCCAGTGAGTAAGGGTACATTCATACTCTAACTGTAGTGTTGGCGTCAAGTGGTTTTGCTCTGTACCCTAGCTCTAGCTATAGTGTAAATGCAATATGAATTCAATGTTGAGGTTTGACCTAACACTGGAAGAAAATTGAGTGAGTCTCCCTGGAGTATGCAGTTTTGCTCATCTTTGCTTTAAATTCAATTTGGGACTTGACACCCAATTCACACTCCGTTTCAGCTTCGCACTGACGTTAAACTTGTGGAGTGTGAATGCATTGTCAAATAGTGTAACACACATCTTGCTTTTTCAACAAAACTGTTTGTTGAGCAGCACTTATGCAAAAGCATGCAAATTTCCAAGAGTTACTGGTTTTCAACTTGTGTTAACTGCTTGCATACAATCAAGAGTTTTAGCAGCAAGCAGAATGCTTGTGATTAGTGGAGCTGTACATAACTTAGGTTATTAGCAACAAGAATGTTAAACGACATGGGTGCAGCATTAAGTCTCCTGAGCATGGAGGCAGATGAGCAGAAATGGCAGAAGACCTTGGCCAGGATGTTGAAAGACACAGGAGGTGGAAGCATCAGGACTCTACATTTAAAGTACCAATCTTTGGAGAGACTGTACCTAAACAAGAAACATCTCACACTTGTGTTAGCTTCTACAACCAGGGAATAACATCCAAATAGTAGTATTAGTGGAAGTTAAAGTGTGCATTGTATTAAGGTCCGCACAACTTGGCCTTTCCAGGCATCACTTGGACATATTACCATACTGCAGTTATGACACAGCTAGGATCTTTCAGTACCCTTCTGCATACATACTGTTCGACAGTGTCATGCAGGTAAGGTTGGATAGACTGCCTCATTGTTTTTTTCGTGTGGCATTCCTTGAGTGCAAGACACCATCTATTGCCTTTTTGCACCATACCACAACACCTTCCTTTTGCCATTAGAAAGGGTTACTGTTCACTTAACATGCTGATATGTGATCACAGGCAGAAAACTATGCAAGTAACTGTTTGTTTCTGGGCAAGCACACATGTTGATAGAGTCAAAGGTTACACAACTATTTAAAATGTGAATAGTTTGCCCCAGGAGACATAGGCTACATGTTGACCACTTGGATGTTAACACTTTTGATGAACCCCTATACTTGTCGCGAAAGACTATAATGAGGCACATTCTAAAGGAAGTAATATAATGGAGTATATCTTTGACTATTAAACAAATGTTTTAAAAGTTCTGTGGATGCCTTGTAGCATAAGCCAGAATAAATTGTTAGAATCATAAGGCCCGAGTTTGGTGAAAGCTATGTTCTGCCGAAGTACCGTCCAAAAGACCGCTAAGATCCTGACGGTACTTTGGGCGGAAGTTTGCTGAAAAAATATGGGAAACACCACCCGGCGGCAAAAATGGGCCCTAGGCGGCAGCCGACGGTAGCTTCCATTCTGGGCGGCAAATACAATCCTCGGCAAAGTACCGCCGAGGATTTAGTCGGGCCCAGGGAGCGGAGAACTGACATCATAAAACATTTTCAAAACCCAAAAAACCCCACAAGAAATCCTTCAGGGGACCCCATTCACCTAAATCCCTATAAAATAAATAAAGAAAAGAAGTGAAGGCAGGTCTCATACTTACTGTTGAGGTAAGACCTGCCTCCACTTTTCTTTATTTCTTTGCCCTGCTAGAGCGGAGGACCGCCTGGACCAAACTGGCAACGCAGTAGGCGGGAGGACTCTTGTGGGCGTTGCACGCCGGTGCATGCCAGCAGACGGTACCCAGCGGTCTTCTCTTCCCGCCGGCGGGAGGAACTCACCAAACTCGGGGAGAGCACCCAGAAACCAGGGAGTCCGCCGAGAAAACTCGGCGGCAGCGGACGGTAAGTCCACCAATTTTGGGCCCATAGTCATGTATTACAAGCTGCACTAAGAGGTATTTGCACGCTGGGTACAGATGAGCAGTATTAAGACAAGCCTTTCGAAGGGAATGATGATGAAATTCACCCTCCTGCAGAGAATCAGACATCAGGGCTAGCTTAATGAAACCTGATCTCAAGTAATTTTTTGTGTAAACAAAAGCACAGAAATCTTAAATTTATAAATATGCGACCTACATTTCCTAGCTTGCTCTTTTGTTTGCTCACAGAATATGTGGCTCAGCTTTCCCCAGTTATCTGCGCCGTTTTTTTTTTGGCGTGCGCTGTTTTTTTTGGCCTAAATTTATCCAAGTTTCCCCAAAGTTTGTGCACCAGCATAACTCGGTTAGTTACAATTTTTTTAGGGGTTTTTGTGCGTCATGGGGTATAACCTGATATCTGCGCCTGTTTTTCACATTTATGCAAGTTTGGCCAACTTACATTTTTCCTAGGACGCCGTATATGGCCACTCCCAACAAACCTTCTGGACACTTAAGAAAAACCAGCGCATATTATAAAATCGGTGCAGACGCCATTGTTTTTATGTAAAGTTTTGGAGGGAGTCAAGAACACATTAAATATGCACCATGAAGCTCAATTTTTTTCAAACTTAAAACACAGAAAATGGAAGTTTTTAATTTTTGATTTTTTTCAAAGTGCCACGCCACCACCGAACATCTCCTCACTGGGCTCGAGGGTTGGCGCGTCGGCTGGCAGAATCGGTCCCTCACCCACACACGGGCTTGGGGGCCGGCTTCAAAAGAAGCGGCGGGGGTGGGGAGGGGTGGTGGAAGCCGAACTGAAGGGATGAGAACCCTTACACTATGTAGCAGCATCAAAAGAAGCCCGGGAGATGGGAGTAGTTTGCCGAGCCCGTGTAACCGGGCGAGGGAGTGATCCTGCCGGCCGCCCCTCGATCTTGGTGAGGAGACGTTCGGTCAGTGGTGAGATGGGTACTTTGGAAAATATTGAAAATTAAAGAATTGCATTAGACTTCGTTGCCCCAAATGTCTTCATCGAATGCCTAGCTTCTCGTTCTAAGTAAGCCTATTGCGCATGCGCAGACCACGATGTGGTCCACACTATGGCGTCGACCTTGGGGAGAGAGAGAGGAAAGAAGGTGTGAGTGCTTTGTCCTGTTTTGAGTTTCTTGCAAAGCTACAATTTAATTATGGGGGCAATATTGACAATGTCATACCTCATGCAAGGCTTCTGCATGATTGTGCTGTGGAGGAGAAGATTGATTAGACATCATCGCTTGAGAAACCTCAGAGCACATAGGATGATGGGTAGGAGACATTACCCACATCAGGTATATCGAGACAGGCGTTCACAACTGCACCTGAGTGATGCAGACTGTGTGAGGTGGCTGCGTTTCCGCAAAGCAGTTGTAACCAAGATCTGAGAGTTAATAAAAGCAGACCTGTAACCTAGAAGCGTCAGGAGGACTGCTTTATCATTGAAGTGAAGATTGCAGCTGCACTTTTATTCTATGCATGTGGATCGTTCCAGGCTACAACTGGGGATGTGTGTGCCATTTTTCAACATGCAACACATATCTGCATTCGGCAGGTGACTGGTACACTATATGACTGGAGGAATGACTACACAAAGTTCCCCATGACCGCCGAGGCAATGCGTGAAAGGGCTTTGGGCTTCTCCAGGATTGCTGGCTTCCCAAAGGTGCAGGGCTGCATTGATTATACCCACGTCGCCTTGCGAGCAACCTTTGGACGATTCCGGGATGTACAGGAACAGAAAAGGCTTCTGCTCCATGAATGTGCAGCTCATCTGTGACGACATGCATCGCATCCTGGCAGTTGATGCAAGATACCCTGGGAGCACCCATAATGCGTTCATCCTACGTGAGAGCACTATATCTGTCTTGTTTCAGTAGCAGCCAGAAGGGCAGAGCTAGCTGCTGGGAGACAAAGGGTATGGCCTCACCGCCTGACTCATGACGCCCCTACGTGTAACCCGGACGAAAGCTGACTGGGAATACAACATGTCGCACATTGTGACGCACAACATAATAGAGAGGACCATTGGCATCTTGAAGCAGCGTTTCTGATGCCTGGATCTTTCCAGAGGCTACTTGCAATACTCCCCTAAGATTGTCAGTCCATTCACAGTTGTGTGCTGCATGCTGCCTAACTTAGCCGTTATGAGGCAGCAGCAGCTAGTAGTAGAAGACCCACCTGAGATGAGAGTGGCCGATGATGAAGAGGAAGATGCAGATGACAAGAAGGAGGAGGAGGACAAGGACAAGGAAGCCATGCAACTACCTGAACCCAGTGCATGATGACTGCGGAGGAGGGCGGGCCGTCATGCCCCATTAACGATTGTTCAAGCCTTGCACCAGCATCTCATCCGTGAACGCTTTGCTGCCTGAAGGCTCAGCGGCAACTATTCCAAATGGACCATGTTTACTGTTTGGACATGTTCCGTAATGTGTTGTGCTAATGGAACAAATAATGGAAGTGATTCTGCTTTACTTCAAAAAGTTGTTAATAATGGAACAAATAATGGAAATGATTCAGTTATAATTTAAAATATATTATTCAAAAGTTTTAACAAACACTTGTTTGTACTTAACTTTAAAGCTTGATACAAAAATATTTTTGTTAAAGTTTTCAGTTAAAATCACTTAAAAACTTTTAAACTTGTAAATTTACATAACTTACAAAAAACTTTTAATTTGAGAACACTAACAACAATAATAAGAACAACAACAGTAGTAAAGTAAGGCTGCACCCATCTCTCCTCCGCCTTATTCTAAGACCGCCCGCTGCACTTGGTCTTGTTAGCTCCATCCCTTCCCGCAGGCGGTGGCGCAGCATTTCTCGAGTTTGTACTATGCTTATTCTTTCGAACATCTCTGGTAATGCGCACTTCTTTATTTGCGGGGGTGGGGGGGGCGTTAATGTGGAAGGCCTGGCTTGGGCCTCTTCAGAGGCTGGTCTAAGGATTGGAGTGGGAGTGCCAGTTGATTACATCATGGGCGCGGTGGTCTGGGCGTGTTCCCTTATTGCAGCAGCTAACTCCGACATTCCCTCCCTCATGTGCCCTGACAGTGTCTCAACTACCTCCAACATTCCCTCCCTAATGTTCGCCGACATTGTATCAGCTGCCTGCGACATTCCCTCCCTCATGTGCCCGGACAGTGTTCCCATTTCTTGTGAGAGTGTTGTTACTTCTCTCAACAGTCCCGATACTTCATCACCCACCCCACTGATGGTGTCCAGGAGTGATCGTGTAAGGTCAATGCTCTCCATACTCATTGCCATCATCTGAACCATATCTGTTGGATCCTGTACCTCAGGAGAGCGCTGTCGAGCTCTCCTTCCCCTCCTCGCCCTGGGAGTGGCTCACTGCATCCCACAGGGATGCACAGCCTCGGACGGTGGGGCCCTGGGTGTGCCTTGCTGCATCCCACTGGGACCTGTAGCCTCGGATGGTGGGGCCCTGGGTGTGCCTCGCTGCATCCCACTGGGTCCTGCAGCCTCGGACGGTGGGGCCTTGGATATGTCTCGCTGAACCCCACTGGAGTCCCCAGCCTCGGACTGTGAGAAACCATGACTTGTCCCAACACTCGTACCACCCAGGAAAGGGCCTGGCACTTCAATGGGCAGCACCTGCACTTCCTCCAGAGTGAGTACAACAGTGTGGGCTTCATCCATCCCCTCACGCCCATGCTCTTGGTCTGGAAGGTGAGATTGGAAGATGTTCTCCTCTTCAGGCTGTCTGAATCTTCTGCGTCGGCTTCAGCCTCGTCAGGGTTGACCTCCAGTTCTGCAAAAATTACCAGAACAGACAAATAAATGATTAGCAGCAGAGGAGGGTGGCATATGAGTAGGCTCACACAGCGCAGACAGCAGGCTGATTTGAAGGACCACGATGAATGATAGCACATTGCATCAACCAAAGCATAGCTGACGGAGACATCCCCAGGAACCGAAACATGGCTAGCCCGCGCAGTACTTAACCCTGCTAGTTACATTCCCTTGTCCCTATCCCCGTAGCCCTGCGTTTATTTCCCTCAAGTCCCTATCCAATTTCCTTTTGAAATCATTGATCATCTCCGCTTCTACCACCCTCATAGGCAGTGAGTTCCAGGTATTTACCACTTGCTGCGTTAAAAATTTCTTCCTCATATCTCCCCTGTACCTCTTGCCCAAAACCTTAAATCTGTGTTCCCTAGTCTTTGTACCATCAGCGAATGGGAATAGCTTTTCTTTGTCTACCTTATCTAAACCTATCATCATCTTGTACACCTCTATCAAATCTCCCCATAATCTCCTTTGCTGCAAGGAGAACAAACCCAGCTTCTCCAACCTAAACTTGTACCTAAAATCCCTCATCCCTGGAACCATTCTGGCAAATCTCCTCTGCACCCTCTCAAGGACCTTCACATCCTTCCTAAAGTGTGGTGACCAGAACTAGACGCAATACGCCAGTTGTGGCCTAGCCAGAGCTTTATAAAGGTTCAGCATAACTTCCCTGCTTTTGCACTCAATACCTCTATTTATGAAGCCCAAGATCCCATATGCTTTGCTAACTACTCTCTCAATATACCTTCAAAGATCTATGCACATGACCCCCCAATTTCCTCTGTCACTGCACTTTTAAAACTGTGCCATTAAGTCTGTATTGCCTCTCCCTATCCCTTCTGCCGCAATGCATCACCTCACACTTCTCTTAAATTCCATCTGTCACTTGTCTGCCCATTCTGCCAGCCTATCTATAATCCTGTTGCAGTCGATTGGTATCATCCTCACTGTTTCCCAGACCTCCAAGTTTTGTATCATCAGCAAATTCTGAAATTTTACTCTCTCTTCCAATATCCAAGTCATTTATTTATTTATTATCTAATATCAAAAAAAGCAATGGTCCTAGAACTGACCCCTGGGGAACACCACTGTCCACCATCCTCCAGTCTGAAAAACAACCACTCAACACGACTCACTGTTTTCTCTCCTCAAGCCAATTTCTTATCCAAGCTGACACTGACCCTCCTATTCCATGAACCTCAATTTTGTTAACCAGCTATTTATGTGGCACTTTTTCAAACGCCTTCCTAAAATCCATATAGACAACATCCACTGCATTCCCTTCATCAACCCTCTCTGTTACTTCATCAAAAATTTAAATTAGATTAGTCAAACACGACCTGCCTTTTACAAATCCATGCTGGCTCTCCTTAATTAACTTAAATCTCTCCCAAGTATCTGTGAATTTTTTCCCTGTTTATTGTTTCTAAAACCGTCCACACCACTGTTGTGGTTTTGGCCTTTCTGCATGCCCATCCCAACTGCCATGGGCACAGAGATGACATGGGGGGAGGGAATGAAGTGTGGAGGAAGATATATGTACAAGAAAACTCAAATAGAGAATACATTTTAGGGGAGGAAAAGATGGTCCTAGGAAAATACATGCACAAATTATCTAATACATTTTCCTTTGCTATGCAAGAGAAGGCCAATCAGTAACTACATTTTCACTGGAAAGCTTGCATGTGGCTTTGCCAGGATAGCTGGCTTCCCCATGTGCAGGGTGCCATTGACTGCATCCACGTCGCTTTGCGGGCACCGCATAACAATCCCGAGATATTCCTTAACCGCAAAGTACCACTCACTTAATGTGCAGTTGATTTGCGACCACACATAGCGCATCCTGATTGTCAATGTGCGCTATCCTGGCAGCAGCCATGATGCCTTCATCCTGCGTGAGACCAGTGTCCCAGCTCTGTTCCAGCCACCACATCAAGCTCACGGCTGGCTGCTGGGAGACTAGGGCTATCTGCTCTCCACCTGGCTCATGATTCCCCTTTGCAACCCTAACACTTGTGCCCAGCACTTGTATAATGAGAGCCATGCCGCCACCAGGAACATAATTGAGCAGACCATCGGAGTGCTCAAACAACAGTTCCGCTGCCTTGCCTTGACTGCTCGGAAGGAGCTCTCCAGTACTTGGCTGAGCGGGTGTCCCTTTTCGTGATCGTCTACTGCATGCTGTACAAGTTGGCCATCATGAGGGCGCAGCCATTGTTACCAGGCATAGGTGCACCACCTCAGAAGGAAGAGGGAAACAAGTATGAGGAGGAGGAGGAACACGAACAGTAGTGACAGAGGAGGCAGCCACTCAATCGGCCTTGTGACCGCCTCATTAGACTTCGGTTCCAATGAATTTGAGGCCACTTCCTGGTTGTTCAGCACGTCTCCATCATTCCATCAATTTCTCATTCCATACCACACCCTAAAGCTGAAATAAGACACAGCAGCAAATCTACAACATTCTAATAATAAATTTATCCAAATTCAGTAACTACATATACAGAACAACAATATTAACTAATCACCTTGTGCAAACCCTTACTTCCCCTCTTTACAGTGCCTTCTAATCTGCTCCTACGTAATGTCTCCCCAGTGGCTGCAGCAGGGCTGGTGGAAGGCTGCTGAGTGTTGGTGCCAGAGACTGCAGATGGCCTTGCAGGACGTCCTCGACCAGCTCTGGGCCTGGAAGGCCCGGCTGTGCACTGCGCCACTTCAGGATGAGCGGTGGCAGTCTGGGCTGGCTGAATGACAGGCAGCGACAAGTGCAATGGCAGAGTGGCAGTGGTGGGATCAGGAATGCTGTCATCCTGAGAACAGCAGCTTCCTACTTCACCGACCCGCTGCCACTCCCCCGGGGCAGCACCTTAACATCCCTACCAATCTGTTGGTGGCTTGCTGCGACACCGTGAGATCTCCGGTGGAATGTGGTGGACCCAATGATGATGGCATCAGTCAGAGCTTGCATGGCATCCAGCTGAGACTGCATAAGAGCAGTCTGGACTTTCTGCCAGTAAACATTGCGTTACAGCACTAAGTCGTTGCGTGGCTTCCGCCTGTGCTGCAATAGAACCTGCTGCATCGTCCATGACATACATCATCATATCTGGATCCGCACGGTCTCTCTGGGAGTCCACCATCCTCTGCAAAGTGGAAGTGATGGGCGCAGAGCTCTGTGCAATGTTGGAGGTGGACTCCTCCATGGCCTTTACCATTGCCAAGAGGCTCTCGGGCACCCTTGTCATTGCACCCATCATCTCTGAGTGCATGGCCATCACCCTTATTGTGAATGCTACCCCATTGGGGTCCTCATCTTGAGTCTTGTGCAGCAGAACTCATACACACTCTCGCCTTCTGGGGCGCTGGCTCCCGAGCTACCCTTTCCCCCTGGCCTTGCTGCAGCCTGCTCATCACCAGTGCATCATCCAGTGCAGACCTGTTTACTAAACTTGCCTCTAAAGATCGTGTAGTGGCAGTATCAGAGGTGGTGTCTGCGGATGAGAGATGCAGCGACCCTTCTTCTCCTTCCTGACTCTCAGTGCAAGGCTCAGGGACAGGCTGGTCTTCTGTTTGCATAAAGGCACAAGCCTTCCATTACGGTGGGGGCAGGAATGGAGCAAGGAATGCAGACATTATCAAGTGCTGGAAAGTGAGAAAGGCTTGTGGTGTGAGGAGAAAGTGGGATGAGAGAAGGAGAGGTGTGAAGATACCGTTGTTGCCTCCAACAGGGTCGATGTCGCCGACAGCCACAGTGCCCATCACCTGCTACCCAATGTGTCACAGCACTTGCCCCTCAAGGTCTGAAAGCTGCTGGAGCTGCGCATCACCCCCGCCTGTTCTCTGCTGCTCCCTCCTATTGTGGGCCATCTTGGCCTGCAAGAGAAACAAATGTGTATGAGTCAGAGTCCAGCTATATGTTTGGGTGATATGCGTGCCATAGTTGAATAGCTGTAATTGTAGGCAAGGCGTGAGATGTGAGTTTGAGTAGGTGCAGATGTTTGGTGGTTTGTGCAGTGTGTACAGACTGAGGTTCAGATGCTGGTATGCAGGACCTGTTGAAGCATCTACTCACCATGATCTGAGTGAGGTCGTTGAATTTCTTCCGGCACTGAGTCAGACTGCGGATGACCACACTACCGGCCGTGAACTCCTGGGCCACTTCCCTCCACATTTTTCTGAAGACCTGGGGCAATGGCGTCCTTCCAGTGTCCGGGAACAGCATTGCCCTCCGTTGCTCCACTCTTGCGATCAATGCCTCGACTGTGAAACAATGAGCGCTCTCCCTGGGAGTGGAATCGGCTATTACGATCAGGGGATAGAGTTGGTTGAAGGTCGCCTTCCCAGCCAGCAATGCTGATAATGAGGATCTGCACAATGATACAACCTGCTCTTTGAGAGTTGGAAGGAGCCAGTGTGAAGGATCATTCCCGATTGCATTGCACTGCAATTCACTATCGCTCCACTGGTAGAGCCCCTGTAGTGCCCTACTGAGGTAATTACCACTTAATTTTGTGCTCCAATTCTTTCCTGGAGTGCTAACAGCCAATTTAGGGGAATCGCACAATCATTACCGCCTGGCGCTAATTTTTCAAGATTTCCAAAATTACTGCCCCATTCGAGGCTCTACCAAATTTGTAGCCTTGAGCGTTTAAGTCTGCATAATCTTCTGTATCACCTGGGCCATGGACTGTCTTGCACTCAATGACCACCTTTATTGTTTGAGTGAGGGGGTTGATATTACATGACCCGTTCCAGTCGTACACTTGTTGAATGTTGCCTTTATTGCAAAAAAAAGAACAGTGCATTGCATGCAATGATATGGGAGCAGCAAAATGCTGCATCACACATTGCTAAAATAAAATGCCTACATGCCTGCTGAACTTGCTTGCTTATTCGATGGCTGCCCTTCAAACCTGTAAAAAGACATTCGTTTTTTTTCTTCAAGCAGTCAACTATAATTAATAAGGCATTGTCAGTTAGACTCCTTTCAGTTACAGAACAGGCTTCTTCAGATGCAATTTTGTGTGTTTTTATTAATACCCCTTGCATTTCCTCTATTCCATAGCCTTTATCTGTATTTTGTGCTATACTTACATCACATTAATGAATAATGTCAGGTTACTACTGTTTGGTGAAATAGCCATTAAACCAAGGCTGACATATCTTCCTCCTTGGATTGCCATTGACATGAATGGAAAGCATTTATAGCTATGTAGGATAAATGTAAATGACACCGATATATTTCAAGGTAAATTAAATATCCTTTATACCTGTATATTGTTCGGTAAGGGAATTGTGACTGAGATATATACACATTCATCCTCATATCTTCCCATACATGGTATGTATGAGATACTGCATTGACTCTGGCACGGATTGGCTCACATGCCTGTTGGACTTGCTGCTTATTTGTTGGCTGCCCTTCAAACCTGTAAAAAGACATTCTTTTTTTTTTCTTCAAGCAGTCAACTATAATTAATAAGGTATTGTCAGTTAGCCTGGCCTTCCTATTCCTTGTTCTAACTATTGCATTAAAATTTTGCTCACTCTATAGTTGTGTTTACCTATTGTGCATTATTTATAACCCATTCATGCCAATTGCTGGTTAAAAAGTGACTAAATAGCTTTATAGCAAATTGTAATCAGATTAGCTGCTCTGTTCTACATTAATATTAATGCATCACACTTAAAAAAAAATAGTACACTAAATAAAATTGCGCTGAAATGATCAATGGAGTTAGAATGAACTCTCAGTGCACTTTCTTCGAGTTAGATTTCTGGCTCATTCATAGCCAATGGATAGTAAATCTAGCCCTTTGTGCTTTTTTCAATACATTGTGGCGTTTTACTTGAAGCTGGTGTACTTGGTCACTGCCTTTGTCCCTTCCAACATGGCAGGCTTGGCTAGCTCCTCAGGCAGCAGCAGGCGCATGGCGATCTGGATCTCATGGGAGCTGATGGTGCGATGCTTATAATGGATCGAGACCCAGGAGAGGCGAGGGTTTGGGGCCTAGAAGAGGCGAGGGCCCAAGTTCAGCACGGGCCAGCCCACATTGCGATCTGTGGATAGTAGGAGTATGTGTGCGCACTAGGTCCGTGCAGCAGAGCTTGGTCGCCAGTCGTCTTGGTTAACTCTTGCCACTGGATCAAGACCTAGCTCTGTCCAGCCTGTGTGGTGTGCAATGGCCATCCCATGTTAAAAGAATTCATGCACAGGCATCTTCCACCCTTCACTATGTAGTTCAGGACCGAGAAAGTCAGGTATCTCATTGAAACACCTGTGAACTCATCCCTTTTTGGTGTGGAAATAAATCATCCTCGATAGGAGGGACTGCCTAATACTATACTGCTTATAATGGGCCAGATGGGAATCTTTACCTGCAATGCGCTCAAAAATATAGTTCACAAAGGAGTTAGTGATGCTTATGACTTTGGAGGAGATTCCGGTGTCAGGGTGAACCTGCTTCATAACTTTGTAGATGGAGTAATTCTTCTTCTTCGACCTTCTCTGCTTCTTGCCACCCTTTGCTGCTGCTTTAGTCAAGGCTTTCTTGACACCCTTCTTGGGCTGACTAAATTCGATTCCTTCTACCATTCGAAGGCCTTCTGTGTTAACAAGCGAGTTGAACATTTATCAGTTTTAGTCCAATCTACAGTGAGCACAAGTCCACAGCAAAACGAAACACAATCTGGAGAAACTTTGTCTCGAACATGATTTTGCTGCTGTAAGACCCCGGGTTGAGACTGGAGACTAAAGCGCCTTTCTGAGCCATGCTTGGCTGACACACTGTACCGATTCTATGGTGATTACCAAAATGATACGTTCCCTACCCCAAACATTCTCATTACTAATATTGAGAGGATAAATGCGAAGCCTTAGCTTCACAATACAGAGTAATTAAATGCTGAGGTAATTATTACAATCTTTACAAATGCCCTTTATATAATGTGTGCTTACCACAATGCAAATCGTGTTAAATAAAAATGTCAAGTGTGTGTGCGGGCATTTAAATTATTCCATTTAAACACTGAGCATTGTGGTATACCCTCTACTTATATTTGCTGGACAAAAGAGATCTATTTAGAGCATGCTGTATTTTTGTTATTTCAATTGCACAGCTCCATGTCAGATAGTGAGAGATAATGTATGGTTTTGCTCTTTGATCAAAGAACTGTCAACTCGCAACATTTTTAAAACAAATGTATTTTTACAGCTTGGATGGGACTTTGAACAAACAGAACAAGATAGCAAAGTTGAGAATCAAAAGTGATTATTACGTAAATAATCAATTTCAAAATTTAATTGATTTAACATTTCTAGGGATTTCCAGTTGTAAATCTATTTAACCACATCATTGGATTTGAACTTGGCATCAATTAACAACACAAGTTTTAAAAATGTTTTTTGCTGAACTATTGTGCACTTTCTAAATATATGTTTATGAAAATACAATTGCAAAGAAGTAACTCAATGTTTTCCTTTACGGCATTAGCTTAGTGAGTTCCCGCTGCAATATGCTGTTGGGAGATACAGAGGGATGATTAGGTGCTAGAAATGACTGTTGTTGATTATTATGGACAAAGGCTTCTTACATTTGTTTGTCCACTATTTTAACCGAGGCATTAACTGGCTTAACAACTCTATTGGAATAATAGACAGTAGAATGTCATGAGATCATGTTAAGTGTCCATCTGCTAATATTACCAAAATCAATTTGCAGTCAATACTACTTTATATTACTCTATAGAAAAAGAGGGAAATTACAGGGTTGCACACCCTTGAATGTTCTTACAGTCCTAATGGCCAGTCACACAGGACCAGTGAAAGATGGCTAGGAGCAGATCTCTTTCCCAACCTTGGATTAAGGGTGGGTGTGTAACACAGACGGGAAGGTGGAATGGGAAGTGGAAGAAATCAATAATAAAGTTAACTGTTGAGACCATTAATTTGGATAAACTCCCAACTCTCATTCTAAGTGGCACTTTCATGCACAAAATATGTCAAATTATGTTAAATATTGGCTACAAAAAAATTGCTGTGTTTTATTGCTAATGGAAAACAATTTCAGTTGGCAGATTTGTTTTACCCTTTCAAAAAACAAATGTTTTAAAATATCAAACGTTTGTGATTATGTTTCACTGAAATCTTGAACAAAAATTGGGTTTGGAAGGTACTAATTGTGTACAGTGCTATAAAACTATTCACAAGGTTGGCTCATGCTGATAAGACATGCTTGTAGACGCATAAAATAAAACACCAGTAACTGGTCAGAGGGTGGTTAAAGTTGTTGACCATAGGAGATTTGTTTGCAGCTGAAAACCACGCTTATTTTGGCAGCAATTATTCTAAACATTCCCATCAAAGTAGAATGTGTAAAAGCTACTGAATAAACCAGTACGCTTTCAGCAAAAGTTAATTTGTAATAGATATTTACAGTTTGTGATGATTATCTCTTTTTCTTCTAATAAGGATTCAACTAAAGAGCCTCTGCTTCAGCACCTATTTTTATATATATTATATAAAATGGCAGTGTGATGGTGACCGGAACCATTTGTTCAAATCGGCCCAGTGAAGTGATCACAATAGCGTGTTAAGAAATATACCAGTAATATGATGTCTCCTAATATCTTTTTATTAATAACACAATCTGTAGACTTACTGCATGTCGATGGAAATCACTTTATTTTACCATACCTGTTTAGAAAGTAATATAATCTGAGGTTCAGAACTGGCTTCAATGCTCGTTTTTGACAATTAAGAACTGTTATTTCCAATGAATGTATGGTAACTACCCTGGAAAGATGCCATCACTTGCTCTATACAGCAGATAAGAGTAGTAGCATGCTTGTTATGGCATAACAGGTTAAATTTTCTGACTTATTTTGTCTTTCTGTAAATTTAAAAATAGTGAGATATAATGTTCAAGCAAGCCACGATCATACTAGTTTCATATAATGGTGCTAAATGCCTAGCTCCTGTTTGTGTTTTGTTTCAAGACTACTGATGCTTTGTGTCTAACTCCATGAGCCATCCTATAATACTTAAATTCTTAATGTAGCTTCTTCCATATGCTTCTCCTTAGATCACTCATGCATAGTGTCTGGCTGAGTTGATTAATGTAGGTGCATAAAATTGTGATAATTGTGAAAGTGTCAGACTCATGGGCATTCCTATCTCCTAAAATTAATAAATTGATAATTAACACTGCTAAATAGCTTAAATGCAAATATTTATTGAAAAATATCGATCAATTTTATTATTTTTACAGTTTGACATCAAGGAAGTAACTAATGCTATTAATCATACACACATTAAATACATTAAACATCACATTTATCTGTGTTTTCTTAGATTGTAGTCAAAACAAGAAGACATATAGCACACATTGTGACATTTTATTTTTTCAGAAATAGGGCTAGGATTCTGTGCATAGGTCAGATTGTGAAAGTTGAATTCAGCTGATTCTATTGGGATATTCAAATTTGAATGAATCAAAGATGTCCCAGTGGTAGGGTGGATTGCAAACAAAGGTGCTGTGTATCTGAGAGATAGAACACAGGTTTATGACTTTAATTTTCGCATGACCATTCCTTTTGATTCCAATCAAGTCTTGGTGGAAAAGTAGAAAAAGATCAAATGTTTTCCCATAGGGTTTAGAGGTAAAATCAGCAGAAAAATCTCTCTGCCCCACTTTAGTGAACCTACTAACAAAATGGTTTAAGAAACCTGGGTACAGGTTAGATGCTATTCCACTCGACTAGGAAATGTTATATAGCATAGAAATATCTCAAAGTGAAAAACAAACTAAATACAAACTTAAAATGTGGAAGGGGTTTACAACTTAATTTTAAACAAATTAATGTAATTAGTTGACATTGTTATTCATTTATGGAAAATATTTAAAAAGACATATAGAAGTCCGATAGTTTAACATTTGATATATTAAAACAGTTGGCTTAAAGCTTGTTTCTAAGCAGGGCAATACTTATAAATATTTTTTGATAACTTTTAAGATTGTGCCATGATGTTGCAATGGCTAAATTTGCTTAATGGCATTATTTAATAATTGACCACATTATTTTAAAGCCTTTTAGCATGTTCTAATAGATCTTGATTTAAATATCAATGAAACAAACACAGACAGACTATGGACTATAATAGAATTTCCTAAATAGGGGTGTACATCAAAGAATGTACCACTAAGCAGCTAATACATCTCAAATTGAATCAACAGGATAGTATTGAACAGAATATTTATTTGCAATCCAGCAAAGAATTGCACATATGATGAGTCAGTAGAAAATGATTTGTTTAAGTGCCAGTAATATTAATCTTCTTCCTTAAGGGAGATAATAAAAAACATTTATTTTTAATTTTTCTGTTCAATAATTATGAAATAAAAACAAAAGCGTGTAAAATACAAAGATTAAAACAATTCGCTGAAAATTACACACGAATCAGAAATGTAGTTATGTGAATACAACAGTTATTCCTATCTTGCCAATGGTGTCCATGATAACTGACCTTGTGGTTTGTGTTCAATGTCAAGCCTTAGATGTTTTTTAAATCCATGTATTAATGTTTTGTAATTTATTTCATCATTGCATTCACTTTGTGCAGGCTATGGTAAGTGCTTTACATGTGGTCTAATCTAGGTCTGATGAAGATCTATTAGTGATGAACAGACCATGAACCAAATTACACTGAACTAAACCAGGTCATGTAAAGTGGTATGAATTCCCCACAGGCAACATTAATTGTTCAGTTTCTTAACTTCTCATACAGAATGAAATTTGCAGTAACCTGATAACTTCAAGCTTATAAAATATCACTTTGGATACTACATTTCAGAGGCATAACTTTTGACGGCAATATTTTTGATCTAAATCCTATTGTAACAAAATGCTGAAAGTGTCAGGTTTTACAGTGGAGCAAGAAAGGAGTTGTCATAAAGTTAGCCAAGGATTTAATGGACTTTTGTGATTTTTACTTGTGATACAATTTTATTTTATTGAGTTGTTAGATTTGATGAGCAGCCTGACAGCAATGATTACAAAAATTGACACTTTTGGCCTTGTCTACAAGGACCTGTACCACATTATATGTCTGCCTTGTTTGGGTCATCTCAATTCAGGGTTCATGCACTCCTACTTCTAATTACATCTTTTCTTCCGATGTTTTTATTTTGTGCAGAATATTTATTTGTAATCAAAATAAATAGATTGAATCAAATCAGATGATTAGGGCAGTAACATAGCTTCATCAATGACCAAGCAACTTTCAGAAGCCTT
This sequence comes from Pristiophorus japonicus, assembly GCF_044704955.1. Taxonomy (NCBI): domain Eukaryota; kingdom Metazoa; phylum Chordata; class Chondrichthyes; family Pristiophoridae; genus Pristiophorus; species Pristiophorus japonicus. Next base: position 27,082,377 of record NC_091994.1, on the reverse strand, counting down.
TGCCAGCTATGCAGTTTTAAAGATGTTGTTTAATTGTGATTAAAATACCAGTGAATATTAAAATTCTTAATTGTAGCCCCAAAATGTAGATTCCTTATGATGTGCCAAGCAATGTTTAACTAACACTTTCTTGTGGGGTCGCCCTATTCTCAATTCTCACTTTATCCAATGTTTAACTAAAAATACTATTTTTTGGGTCTTTCTAGACTGAAGTTCATTCTGGAAGCTACTGGTGCAATAATGGAACTGTTTCTTACGTTCATACTCCAAAATGATGTCAGGTTTTACAGATTCTAAAGGAGTGAATAATATGATTGAAATATCAAGCAAAACGAACACAGGTGGCAATCTAATTGCTATAGGAAAGGGGCTTTCTGTCACGAAGCATTCTTAATTAGTTACTTGGGGCCCAAGTTTCCGCCCTCTGTAAAAACGGCGCATCTTTATAAGGCGCGCCGACTTTCTGGAATAAAAAGGGCGCTGAAAACTTACCTTGTGATTCCCCGGTCTCCTCAGGACGTCTTCGTGCTTGGCGTGGTGCAGCACAAGGGGTCGGAGTGGAGCCAAGTCCCGGCGCTGAAAACAGTGCCGTGACCTCTGCACATGTGCGCTAGAGTGTGCGCGCATGTGCAGTAGCTGCTCGCCCCTGAGGCTGCATGGGAGGGGCCTGAAGCATGCCGGCCCTGGCCAAATGGGCTCCCCGGGCGAAGATCGGGTCTCGGGCCTCCCTCCCCTCCCGTTCAGCTCCACCCCCCCCAGTTCAGCCCTTCTCCCTTCTCCACCTGCTCCCTCCCCGTCGTCGGCGGGGCCCGCCCGCCCGGCATCTCGCTGGGGTGGGCCCCGCCCAAAGTATCGGCGGCGGCCAGGCTTCTTCTTCGGCGGCGGGGTCCATTCAGCCTGCCCCCCCGACTCCCGTTCAGCCCTTCCCCCTTCCCCCCTCCTCTCTCCTCTCTTGCCCACCCGGCATCTCGCTGGGGGCGGGCCCCAGCTGAAGTGTTGGCGGCGGCAGCCAGGCTTCTTCTTCAACGGTGGCGGCAGCGGGGCCCATTCAGCCTCCTCCCTCCCTTCCGTTCAGCATCTCTCCCTCCCGTTTACCCTCCCGTTCAGCCCTTCCCAGTCCTCCCCACTCCTCTCCTCTCCTCACCCCTCCTCTCCTCTCCCCCCTTCCCCCTCCTTCTCTCCCCTCCCCTCCCCCTGCTCTTCCCCCGCCCCCCCCCCTCGCTGTCAGAAACCCAGAGAGACACTGACAGAAACAGAGAGAGAGAGACACTGGGGGAGTTCCAGCACACTGTTGGAGAGCTCTCGGTGCTGCAGTAGGTGAGTAGAAACTTAATTTTTTATTTATTGATTTAAAAAAAATTAATTTATTGGTTGTTTTATTGATTTATTTATCATTTATTATTGATGATGGCTCTTTATTTGTAAAAGAGAAGTGTTTAATATTTGTAAACTTCCCTTCCCGCCCCCCTCCCCCCCCCCCCCCCCATCTCTCGTTCCCTACGCCTGATTTATAAGTATAGGCAAGGTTTTTTTGAGCGCACAGACATCTACACTTACTCCATTCCAAGTTAGTTTGGAGTACCTTTTCGCAGCCTAAACTTGCAAAACAGGCATAAGTGGATGGATACGCCCCGTTTTGGAAAAAAAAATCTGTTCTAAAATGAAACTATTCTAACTCACTAGAACTGGAGCAAACTAAATGCCGAGAATTGCAATTTCTAAGATGCTCCATTCTAAACTAGTTGCTCCAAAAAAATAGGAGCAACTCAGGCCGAAACTTGAGCCCTTGAGATCTGTCCTCTTTTTTGACATCTTTTCTTATGGATTATCTTTTTATCAGTTAATTGAAATTCACTCTTATACCAAATACAGCATCCATACAATACTGTTAGCATCAAACTTTAGTATTCTTTCAGCTGATATATAGAGATGAGTCACATTTTCATCTTCAGGTAATCATTACACAACAGTATACCTAGTCTCACATATTTGTTTAAAAAAAAATCATTTGTAAGAAGTCTATTTTTACACACTAAATGTAAAAATACAGTACTTGTTATAGAATTGTTTATAAGCTAAAATGCTTAAGCAGTTAAGGTTTTTGCTGGCTATAGGGTTCTGCTGGTTGTTGAATAAGTAATGTTGCTTCCATTTTGGGGGATTGGGGTCTCTAATATTTTATTGCATAATATTAGCTATTAAAAAAACACAATTTGCCAGGAAAAAAGTGTTTGCTATGTCTTTTAATGTAAAGGTAATTTATCTCTTTATTTATATATAGTCTTTGGTACAGTCAAGAAAAGCTGGCATCACTTCTGCACTGGCAACTCGTACTCTTAATGATGAAGAACTGGTAAGATGAATTACTGTATGATTTTGTGCCAAATATAAATTCTTTTTCAAAAAAAAATTAAATTTTTGGGTCATCTGTAGAGAGGTAGCATAGTGGTTATGTTACTGGACTAGTAACCCAGAGACCTGGACTGATGATCTGGAGACAAGAGTTCAAATCTCACCACGGCAGCTGGGGAATTTCAAAATTCTGTTAATTAAATAAATATGGGATTTAAAAAAAAAAAAGCTTATTAATAAAAATAAAAGCTGATTGTCGTTAAGAACCCATCTGGTTCACTAATGTCCTTTTAGGGAAGGAAATCAGCCGTCCTTACCCAATCTGGCCTATATGTGACTCCAGACTCACAGCAATGTGGTTGACTCTTAACTGTTCTCTGAAATGGCCTAGCAAGCCACTTCATTGTACCAAACCACTGCAAAAAAAGTACATTCACTGTGGGAGTACACCTTCACCTCACAGACTGCATCGGTTCAAGAAGGCAGCTCACCAGCTTCATCCCTAATTGCTCTTGACGATCAGTAAATGCTGGTGTTGCCAACGACACCCACATCTCAAAAACGAATAAAAGAAAGACTTCTCCACAAAGTGTAGATGGTCATTTATACCCTGTAGTTCAATTTTTCTGGTGGAGAAAGGAATTACCTACTTCTAAAAAGAAAGTTTAAGAACATGACCAAACTTAAGAATATATTGGGAGTAATAGTAACCTCCCAAAACAGGTGGATTTAGTTCAAGTAGGAGGTTAAAATGTTACCTCATTAATCTACATACTGATTGGGCTAACCAAACTGGTAGCAATGCAGTGGAGGAGGATTTCTTGGAGTGTATTAGGGATGGTTTTCTGGACCAATATGTCGAGGAATCAACTAAAGAATTGGCCATCCGAGACTGGGTGATGTGTAATGAGAAAGGACTAATTAGCAATCTTATTCTGCGAGGTCCCTTGGGGAAGAATATGGTAGAATTCTTTATTAAGATGGAGAGTGACACAGTTAATTCAGAAACTAGGGTCCTGAACTTAAGGAAAGGTAACTTCGATATGAGGCGTGAATTGGCTAGAATAGACTGGCAAATGATACGTAAAAGATTGATGGTGGATAGGCAATGGCAAACATTTAAAGATCACGTGGATGAACTTCAGCAATTGTACCTCTCTGTCTGGAGTAAAAATAAAACGGGGAAGGTGGCTCAACCGTGGCTAACAAGGGAAATTAAGGATAGTGTTAAATCCAAGGAAGAGGTATATAAATTGGCCAGAAAAAGCAGCAAACCTGAGGACTGGGAGAAATTTAGAATTCAGCAGAGGAGGACAAAGGGTTTAATTAAGAGGGGGAAAATAGAGTATGAGAAGAAGCTTGCCGGGAACATAAAAACTGATTGCAAAAACCTCTATAGATATGTGAAGAGAAAAAGATTCGTGAAGACAAACGTAGGTCCCTTGCAGTCGGATTCAGATGAATTTATAATGGGGAACAAAGAAATGGCAGACCAGTTGAGCAAATACTTTCATTCTGTCTTCACGAAGGAAGACACAAATAACCTTCCGAACGTACTAGGGGACTGAGGGTCTAATGAGAAGGAAGAACTGAAGGATATCCTTATTAGGTGGGAAATTGTGTTAGGGAAATTGATGGGATTGAAGGCCAATAAATCCCCGGGCTCTTATAGTCTGCATCCCAGAGTACTTAAGGAAGTGGCCCTAGAAATAGTGGATGCATTAGTGATCAGTCTATTGACTCTGGATCAGTTCCTATATACTGGAGGGTAGCTAATGTAACACCACTTTTTTAAAAAGGAGGGAGAGAGAAAACGGGTAATTATAGACCGGTTAGCCTGACATCAGTAGTGGTGAAAATGTTGGAATCAATCATTAAGGATGAAATAGCAGCGCATTTGGAAAGCAGTGACAGGATCGATCCAAGTCAGCATGGATTTGTGAAAGGGAAATCATGCTTGACGAATCTTCTGGAATTTTTTGAGGATGTAACCAGCAGATTAGACAAGGGAGAAACCAGTGGATGTGGTGTATTTGGACTTTCAAAAGGCTTTTGACAAGGTCCCACACAAGAGATTGGTGTGCAAAATCAAAGCACATGGTATTGGAGGTAATGTACTGACGTAGATAGAGAACTGGTTGGCAGATAGGAGGCACAGAGTTGGGATAACTGTTTACAATATACATAGATGACCTGGAAGAGGGGACAGAGTGTAGTGTAACAAAATTTGCAGATGACACAAAGATTAGTGGGAAAGCGGGTTGTGTAGAGGACACAGAGAGGCTGCAAAGAGATTTGGATAGGCTAAGTGAATGGGCTAAGGTTTGGCAGATGGAATACAATGTCGGAAAGTGTGAGGTCATCCACCTTGGGAAAAAAAACAGTAAAAGGGAATATTATTTGAATGGGGAGAAATTACAACATGCTGAGGTGCAGAGGGACCTGGGGGTCCTTGTGCATGAATCCCAAAAAGTTAGTTTGCAGGTGCAGCAGGTAATCAGGAAGGCGAATGGAATGTTGGCCTTCATTGCGAGAGGGATGGAGTACAAAAGCGGGGACGTCCTGCTGCAACTGTATAGGGTATTGGTGAGGCCGCACCTGGAGTACTGCGTGCAGTTTTGGTCACCTTACTTAAGGAAGGATATACTGGCTTTGGAGGGGGTACAGAGACGATTCACTAGGCTGATTCCGGAGATGAGGGGGTTACCTTATGATGATAGATTGAGTAGACTGGGTCTTTACTCGTTGGAGTTCAGAAGGATGAGGGGTGATCTTATAGAAACATTTAAAATAATGAAAGGGATAGACAAAATAGAGGCAGAGAGGTTGTTTCCACTGGTAGGGGAGACTAGAACTCGGGGGCACAGCCTCAAAATACGGGGGAGCCAATTTAAAATCGAGTTGAGAAGGAATTTCTTCTCCCAGAGGGTTGTGAATCTGTGGAATTCTCTGCCCAAGGAAGCAGTTGAGGCTAGCTCATTGAATGTATTCAAGTCACAGATAGATAGATTTTTAACCAATAAGGGAATTAAGGGTTATGGGGAGTGGGCGGGTAAGTGGAGCTGAGTCCACGGCCAGATCAGCCATGATCTTGTTGAATGGCGGAGCAGGCTCGAGGGGCTAGATGGCCTACTCCTGTTCCTAATTCTTATGTTCTTATAAACGGGTTCTTTTCAGAATGGCAGGCAGTGACTAGTGGAGTGCCGCAGGGCTCAGTGCTGGGACCCCAGCTCTTTACAATATACATTAATGATTTAGATGAAAGAATTGAGTGTAATATCTCCAAGTTTACAGATGACACTAAACTGGGTGGAGGTGTGAGCTGTGAGCAGGACGCTAAGAGGCTGCAGGGTGACTTGGACAGGTTAGGTGAGTGGGCAAATGCATGGCAGATGCAGTATAATGTGGATAAATGTGAGGTTATCCACTTTGGGGGCAAAAACACGAAGGCAGAATATTATCTGAATGGTGGCAGATTAGGAAAAGGGGAGCGAGACCTGGGTGTCATGGTTCATCAGTTGTTGAAAGTTGGCATGCGGGTACAGCAGGCGGTGAAGAAGGCAAATAGTATGTTGGCCTTCATAGCTAAGGGATTAGAGTATAGGAGCAGGGAGGCCTTACTACAGTTGTACAGGGCCTTGGTGAGACCTCACCTGGAATATTGTGTTCAGTTTTGGTCTCCTAATCTGAGGAAGGACGTTCTTGCTATTGAGGGAGTGCAGCGAAGGTTCACCAGACTGATTCCAGGGATGGCTGGACTGACATATGAGGAAAGACTGGATCAACTGGGCCTTTATACACTGGAGTTTAGAAGGATGAGAGGGGATCTCATAGAAACTTATAAGATCCCAACGGAACTGGACAGGTTAGATGTGGGACGAATGTTACCGATGTTGGAGAAGTCCAGAACCAGGGGACACAGTCTTAGGATAAGGGGTAGGCCATTTAAGACTGAGATGAGGAGAAACTTCTTCACTCAGAGAGTTGTTAACCTGTGGAATTCCCTGCCGCAGAGAGTTGTTGATGCCAGTTCATTGGATATATTCAAGAGGGAGTTAGATATGGCCCTTACGGCTAAAGGGATCAAGGGGTATGGAGAGAAAGCGGGAAAGGGGTACTGAGGGAATGATCAGCCATGATCTTATTGAATGGTGGTGCAGGCTCGAAGGGCCGAATGGCCTACTCCGGCACCTATTTTCTATTTTTCTATGCCTTTGTTATCTCCAGACATGACTATTCCAACACCCTCCTAGCTGGCCGCCCATCTTCGACTGTCCATAAACTTAAGCTCATTCAAAACTCTGCTACCTATATCGTAACTCGCACCAAGTTCCGTTCACCCATCACCTCAGTGCTTGGTCATGTACATTAGCTCCCAGTCTGGCAACATCTCAATTTTAAATTTCTAATCCTTGTTTTCAAATCACTCCTTGGCCTCAACTCTCCCTATCCCGGTAACCTCATCCAGTCCTACAACCCTCCGAGGTCTCTGCGCTCCTCCAATTCTGGCCTCTTGTACATCCCCGATTTTAATTGCTCCACCATTGGCCATCGTGCTTTCAGCTGCCTAAGCCTGAAGCTCGAATTCCCTTCCTAAACCTCTCCGTCTCTCTACCTCTCTCTCCTCTTTTAAGATGCTTCTTAAAACCTACCTCTGCCTAAGAGTTTGGTCAAGTGAGCTAATACGTCCTTACATGGCTCTGTCTCAAATTTTGTTTGTAATGCTCCTGTGAAGCACCAAGGGACGTTTTAAGTTGTTGTTAAAAATCTGAAACAAACCCAACGCATCTCAAACCTGCCCACTTCCGGTTTTAAGGGGCAGGCGGCCAATCCGTTCTCTGCAGGCGGGTTGGTCATTGAAACCTTTTAAGGAAGCTCGGTGCCTCCATTTTTGCAGAGTTTCTAATTTTAACCCAGAGCCTAAAGCAACCTGTGGGTAAAAGGAGGAGAGAAGGGTGGATCTATAAGGTAAGTGTCTTGACAGTGCTGCTGGTGGGCCAGGAGGAGCAGAGTGTTTCCCTCCAGCCCAATAAGCAAACTCTATAAACCCCTCACCACCTCCATGATCTCTTTCCGCCCCCACCATCTGTACGGTCTCCTCCCACGCTCCTCCCACAATCACCAACCCTCCGTGGTTTTCAGGGAAACCCGGGCGGGAGTTATGATGTGCAGGGGCTAGGGCAAGAAGAAAACGCCCATGACATCGCCGACGTGAGACCCAAGCCATTCCTTGTTTGAATGTGGCAAGACTGAGTCCTGCCTGAAGCTGGTGGCAACGAGGTGGGCAATGGAAGGCCACTGTCAGGGTCCCACGGGAATGGTCCCCTGCATTAAGGCAAGTCTGTCAGGGGTGAGGGAGCGTCCGGAGACAATCGGGGGAAGCGGGGAAGCCTAGCTGGGGAGCCCAAAGTTTTCTATTGTGTGCGGAGGGCCTTGTACACTGTGCAAAACACGATTATTAAAATTACACGGAGCGCAGGTGTAACATAAACAAAATGTAAAGCATGCTACCCCGATTTTAACTCTTTGTTCTCATTGGGTGCAGAGGTTAAAATCAGGCCTAATATATATCTTTGGTATTCTGACAGTTACACATTATAAAGTATTTTGTTGATATTTACTTCATCAAGAACTATAGTAACATTTATTTTGGACTAGAAAATGTAATACTGCGTGCAGTTTAACATTTGTTTGGCGAGGAGTATCGTTCAGAAATGATTTTTATCATCTAAATGCAAAAGTTTACAAAAATTCAAATTTCTGACATACAGTTCCATTTTACATTCATTGTTGGTAAATTAGTGCACCATTTTCAAATGTTGAGTAGAACTTAAATGAAGCCTAATATGCAGCCATTATTTTCAAGTTTCAATACTGGAAAGGAAAATAGGTATCCAATACAAAGCTAGGGTAGCCAAATCATGCATTAAGCTGTGTGAGATCCGTAAGTTCACAACATATATACTGATAACATTGAGTTCACCCTATCTTGCCTATCCAGAAAGAATCTACAGTCCCCCAGACACAGTCTCCACATCTCCACATGTTTCCTAAATGGTTACTGGAGTTTAGCCACTACTGGCCTATCCAGAATCCATTTGTGTGAAGAGCTTCCTAACATCACTTGCTTATCAGCACTCAGTACAATTTCTCCAATTATTACTGTTTCCAGAGACCTTGGGATCAATTTTATAAGATAACAGTCTTTGTCTTTGTTGCAGTTTTCTGTTATGGAATCTTGTTGTTATGCTACTAATACATTTTTTTTTTAAGTCCAGGATGGTTTCCTCCAGTAGTATAGACTTAAAAGTCTCCACATTTTTGAGAGGAACAGGAACAGATGCTTTCAAGGCAGAGCTCCAAGATTGAGAAATTGTCAGGAGTGTGATTTATGAACTAGACTAATGATAAACCCATTTAAACAAGTAGAGTTGCACTTAGTTTTAACTGTGAAAACAGGCTAGTCCTTTCCAACAAAGTAAGTAAATTGCATTCTAAATGAGTGACACTTGACGGGTCTGCTCGAGGATTCCTGTTCCATCAGAGAAAGGTGTCCTTTTCTTATCTTTTTTAAGTAAAAGGAAATTTGGTAGTGGCTATTTTACTGCACCATTTTAATGTTTGATCATATATGCACCACTGAGCTGAACCACTTGTGACGGATGTCAATGAAATTTTAAAAGTGTGGGTACTCTCAAGAAAACTGGTATTTTTATACAATGCACTAATATAATTTGTCCCACAATGCGTGATGCATAATCAGTTTAGTGTCATTGTAGTAGACTTACCCGGCTATTTAGTGTCATTGCAGTAGACATATCTGGCTGTTTTGTGATATAAGTTGTGCTTCATTTGGAATTTTTAAGGAAGTTCATTTCTCAGAGTTGATGTCAGGTCACTTACTGCAATAGTTTAAGATCCATATCAACCTAATGTGAGGGACTAGCTACAATACAGCCAAGAGAAGAGTTGACAATTTTTTTTAACTACCATTTCATTATTATACACAGTACAGTATATCTAATGAAGGATTTCTGTTTGTTAGAAAAACCATGTTTACAAGAAGACCTTGCAAGCCTTAATCTACCCTATATCTTGCACAACACCACACAATTTTGAAGTGTGGACAGCAACAACTCCCACCTATTGTTATGAATGTGAAGGCTTGTTGTGGGGGATCGCTCGCCAGGGAATGCGTTGCACTGAATGTGGGGTCAAATGTCATGAAAAGTGCCAAGATCTTCTCAATGCAGATTGTTTACAGCGTAAGTCACTTGCATAGATTTTTTTCTTCATCTGGATATTTTTAAATATGTTAAATAATCAATATTCTATATAACTATAGGTATTCAAGGTGGTTTGACCATTTGAACTATTTCATCAGTAATAACATTTTTAAAAAGTGTGTTCTTACTCCAAATACGTGAGTTTTCAAGGTACCTAAATCCTCCTAGGCAGGATGGTTGGATTTGAATATTTTTCAGTGCTGCTCAATAATGAACAGACTGTTGTATTTTTTTTTGGTTGAAGGAGGCAGATTTTCCTCTCGAGGTGGGACACATCGCTTCCACGCAGCACTGTTGAGCAGTCTATTATAGAACAGACAACTTTATGGTTAAATTTAAGTAATAACTGTGGGACTCAAACAGCTGTGCTTTTGTTTGGGAGAAAAAAATACATCATCAGTTGTTCTACTGTGCCACTCCAGCCATCTTGTTTAAGGTTGAATAAGAATTATCTGTGCATGTTCATTGATATATCTTTTTAGTATATTTGAAACTGGCACTTGAATGAACAATTTGAGAAAATTGGTGTTCCAGATAAACAAATGTAATTGCTACTCTGAGCAACTGAAAGTGCCACAAAGAAGGAGCTGAATTTACAAAAAAAAAATCAGATCATAAATTGAAAGGCCAGACAGTAGTGCACAATATTTATTTAAAAGCTGAGGTGAAGGGCAAGAATATATTGTTAATAAAAAGTCAAAAAATATGGTTATTGGAGTCGCATTTGAAAAAATGACAAGTCACTGGCAAAATTCAGATAGGATGAGTCCTTTAGCATATTAATGAATTCACAATTTTACAATGGTTGCAAAAGGTAAGTGGGTGTTGATATTATGTATGAGCTAGGGTACAATAGATAATGTAAGATTTCTTTTTACATTTAGACCTTTTTAATAAAATTTGGTTTTGTCCATAAAGCTCAACACCTTTTTGGAGAGAGTTTTTTTTTGGACTTTGAGTAATTTACTGTGTGTATTTTCCCTTTTCTCTTTCCTATGTCTTACAGCCATACAGCTTATCCTCCACCTTAGGCCTCTGTCAGTGCCAATCTAGCAGTGATTCTTCTACATCATTGCGCATTATTACATATAGATAGTAACAACTCTCATGTACTGGAACAAATATGAAAGTTTCTTAAGGGGCTGATAGGTAGTCCATGTGAACATAATATTCTGATTTCCCCATGGTAAAGCATGTCTGCTTATTGCACTCAGTGATGGAACTGCTAAGATTGAGAACTACCTGTGTGGAAAATCATGGATATAAACCTGCGTCCTACTATTCTGACACTATGCTTGGGTATCCAAATATGCGATGTCATCAGGCAGAAATGTCTTTACCTTAGCATAGTATTCCTCACCATTTATCACAAATACGATTCATTGATAATTCCTCATAAATAAAAACAACATTCAATAAAAAATATATCTAATTCTTGTTAAACAAGCGATTTTACATATCAATTTACTTGATTTAGAACCTTACCATTCATTTAGTAAACAATTGTCCCCATATTCCATTATATTTTAAATATTGTCAGGTTTCTTCTAATACTACTACTTCTAACTTAATTTCAGGTGCTGCTGAAAAGAGTTCAAAACATGGAGCAGAAGATCGAACACAAAATATTATTATGGTCCTAAAGGACCGAATGAAAATCAGAGAAAGAAATAAACCAGAAATCTTTGAGCTCATCCAGGAGGTATTTGCACTTCCAAAATCAGCACATGCACAACAGATGAAGGCAATTAAACAGAGTGTACTGGATGGCACATCAAAGTGGTCAGCAAAAATCAACATCACTGGTAGGCTTTGTGAATTTTGTTAGAGAAAACAAAATGACCATCATGCTTTAACTTACGCAGATTGTAGGTGCAGATTGTACATCTGTTCTCTATTTATGCTTTGGTACCAAATATCCTTTACAGTTTTATATTTATAACAATTGCAATAAATTGAAGATTTAGAAGGTTATGTGTTACAAAGTACAATGAGAGAAACATTCAGATTCTGAACGTTCTGATTCAGAATCCTTTTCACTTCTTCTGATCTTGATTTTTTTTTTTTTTTTTCCTGCTCAATACTTCCTCATTCTTAAATAAATGACCTAATTGTAATTCTTAATAGTTGTTGGATTAAACAATCTATACTCAACGGTTAAATGGTTGCAGGAAAATGAATGAGGAATCACTCATGTCTATGGGGTTATTGTGATGCCTTTTAGTCCTCCTACATAATCCAACTCGAATTGAAAAGATCTAGTCACCTTTAGCAATACAACATTGGCTGAAGCACCAGTTAAACCTTAATTCATCTCAAGAATATCAAGGACTGAACAGGAGACCATTTGGATGTGTTACTAACAATTACTAACAGTGTTTCACTGCTTCTAAGCAGATAAAGCTAATACTATTCTCTATATAATTATCACAAACATTACAATAACTTGGTTTCAGAATTCTAAACTCATTTTCAGCATAACAGTATCACAGTTTAAGTAATATTCAATTTTGAGGATTATATCAAGGTTAACTTGCAAGGTAGTACTGGTATGCTTCAAATTTTATGTTACATTTGGGTGGTGGTAAAAAGACATATAACCTATTTAATCAAGGTACAGTTAAGAAAAGTTCAGTCTTCCTTTTGTGGTGCACTTTTTCCACATAACTTGTGTATCTTCTGGGTCAACAGAGCATTTGTAAGATTCTGATTAAAACAGCACACTATCTGATGTCTTACATTTCTGCAGTTGCTTCACATCTGCACTCAATTTAAAGTTAACAGGTAGATGCTATTGTTGATGGAATGATTTTGGGTTTCTAACACTGCTGAATGTGATAAGACAAAATCAGATTTGCAGTGAATCATTGGTCTAGCAATTTGATTGCGCCTGGAAAAAGGTGCAAAGGGGGAGGCACAAAATATTTGTGCTACCTGCTGATTACAGTCACCCAACTGTGCTACTCATGCTGCACGCTATCGGGTGTCTGAGGCCACTTAAAGGCAGCCAGCACTTCGCAAAGGGGAGGTGTCCTCCCTGAAGACACCAAGTAAACACATCAATACAGAAATGACTACATCAAGCACTGAGAGTGCACCAACGGTCTCCTAGGCTGCCTTGGAGGCCCTTGTGTAGGCAGTGGAGAGAAGGAGGAAGATACTCTTCCACTTAGGGGGCAAGAGGCCCTCCAGGCATAAACTCAGGAGACAGTGAGAGGAGGTTACCTGACATGTCCATGCCAAGTGTTTAGCACTCAGGACATAGCTGCAATGCCGGAAAAAGTTCAATTATCTCAGCAGAGTTGTCAAGGCAAGAATACTGTTCCCTTAATCTCTGCTCACACCTCCACCACTACTCACAATGCTTACAACACTCTCCTCCACCTCTTTACTTCACTCTCGTCTTTCGGATGAGATGTTAAACCGAAGTCCCGTCTGCCCTCTCAGGTGGATGTAAAATATCCCATAGCATTATTTCGAAGAAGAGCAGGGGAGTTATCCTCTTTGTCCTAGCCAATATTTATCCCTCAATCAATATAATAAAAACAGATTATCTGGTCATTATCACATTGCTGTTTGTGGGAGTTTGCTCTGTGCAAGTTGGCTGCCATGTTTCCCACATTACAACAGTGACTACACTCCAAAAGTACTTCATTGGCTGTAAAGTGCTTTGAGACGTCCGATGGTCGTGAAAGATGCTATATAAATGCAAGTCTTTCTTTCTCATACAATCACTGCACCACGTTTCACTACACCTCCTTCTCCTCATACTCACGACTAACCCTATGCTCACTTCATCACATCTGACACACTATTCAACCATGATAGACTCATTCTCTTTAAAAAGCCTTACCAAACTCTCACGAACACACTGCCTTCTTGCAGGAGAAAATCGCATACAACTCCAGACAGCAGGTTGCCACTAGAGGAGGAAGAGCCTGCCTGCATGCCCACCCTCTCCCATCTCCCTTTGAAGAAAGCGTTCTGACTCTCATAGGGGAGAATTGTGGCTGTGGTGACTGGCAACACTGGAGGAGGTTTGGTGTACGTTTTCTTCATACCTGAACATCTTTTTCCTGTCTGTCTTCTATCTCCCGCTACATATTCTGCATGACAAGCTCAAGATGCTTTCACCAACCACTTCTCTCACTCTCACTCTCTCACTCTCACTCTGCCTTCCTTTCACATTACAAGCTAAACCTTGTCGCTCTATTTCATTTCAGGTACTGAAAATGTGGAAGCCCCTCTGCTAATCTTTTGGACGATGCACCGTCACTCAATCTCACCCTAACAAGCATCAGCTCAGATTTTGGCACCACGTGTACTTCAGGGGTTAGGTTAGAGCAGGTGAATCATCGGGCACAAGTGTGCAAGAGCTAGGACATGATCACATACTAGTTCTGCTGCAGAGGACTCGGATGCTTATTTCGAGGGCCCAGGCTACCGAAGAAGGCTGATTGGCATATATCATGAAATGCTAGGCGCACTGGATGCCTTACCAGCAAGCTTGTACACAATATTGCAGAACATGGAGGAGCCCAGCTTCAACATGTCTCAAGGCTTTGTGCAGAGCATGGGGAGCATTCTGTCCAACATTCACTGAGTAGTCAGCTCCATTAACATCACAGTGCCCCCCACCACATCATGGAACCTCTCCTGACAGCCTTCACAGCTGCCATGCAAGTTCAGAAGACTGTCATCTTGGCTTTGGGGGTGACTGTTGATAGGGACTTGCAGAGCATCATGTCATTCCTGTCTTGTGTTCTCCAGCAGAGCCATAGGAGCACTGAGGCGTCGTCCCTTGAAAATAGCCTTGGATCCATGTGAGAGGTACTTGCTGTTGTCTCAGGGCAACTGTGTGTCTGCCCTTCTGCCACCCACTCCGCCAGCGCCTTTGTTACAGCCAGCTGGCAAGACTGGCAAGTCCACGACGAAATGCCACAGTCTGCAGCCGGGCCCTCAAGGCTCCGCATCCTCTACATCCATCTGCAGTGTTCTCAATAGACGCTTAGCAGCCTTTCATCTCCCAAACTGTAGCCACTGGGGAAACATTTCGTAGGAGCACCAAGATAGGAAAACGAGATCACAAGATAGGCACTAAGGACATGCACAAGGGTAATTTGTGTTTTGTTAATACTGACGTATCGGTGCAGAAATTGCGGTCGGAGGCTTCTTGCGTGCGAATGCCTCCGACCTGAAAAAAATCTACGAACTTACCTGGTGATCTGCGGTTCTTGCTATGTGCTGCTGGGTGAGTTTGGCAGGTGGCGACTCATGCATAGCCATACCAAAAGAGAAAATGGGTCCTGCAAGAAGCCCAGAACCCTAATTTACATAACATATTCAGCTCCTTAAATAATCCAGATGTACACTTCTCACTCCCAACACAGTTGCCTACACCAATGTGGCAGGCAGCACACTCAGCTCGTAATGAGTGTGCTTCACGTCCGCCATATTGGAAGCTTAGGGGGCCGTTTGAACAACAGGCGCTCCATGGCCGAATTGCTAGGCAATTCTTTTCTATGTAGGGTTCAAATTGATTTCAAGTACCCACTTCTCTACTGGTTTCAAAATCATCTAGCAAATTTAACCCTGTAGATTTGCCACATTTTCTCCTATGTGGTACAGTATCTCATCTGTGATTAGTACTGGAAGATTTTCTTTAATTTCTTGATCTGGATTTAAATTGGCTGCAAGGTTAATTGCTTACAGTATATCTCTCCATGATGTCTTTTAAAGATCACATAAGGATGATCCTAAGATATTCTGACAGTAATGTTCGCAGTGAAACAAAGCAACAATAGCAAATTATGATCTTTACTAGATCAGAATAAATATTTTAGAAATGCTGTACTTTAGCTGAACAAGTAGAATAATAACTTTTATTGAAATAGCGTCTTTAATGTAGTAAAACATTCTAAGGCGCTTCACAGCAGTGTTACAAGACAAAACAGATAAATTTGACACCGAGCCACAAAAGAAGAAATTAGGGCAGATGACCCAAAGCTTGGTCAAAGAGATAGGTTTTAAGGAGCATCTTAAAGGAGGAAAGAGAGGTAGAGAGGCGGAGAGGTTTAGACAGGGAATTCCAGAGCTTAGATCCCAAACAGCTGAAGGTAAAAGGAGTATTCCCACAAGCTTACCTTGCCTTTTAAGGCAACAAATTCAAGATTTTGCTTCTCCCGCCTCCCCAGCCCCGCAAAAATGTGTTTTGAGCCAATTGAGTGTGATTATTTCCATCTTCAGTCCCAGCAACCCCAATAACCATCAGGTCCATTATGAATACAGTTTATATTATTTGTTTCTGAACAATGAAACCTCTGGTTGAAATAAGGTTCATGTTCATAAGGTTCCAATAATAGTAGATAATCAAGGGTCAAAAGGGAGGGAGAAACTTAAAACAATCACTATCACTAGAGAAAAAGTCATCATCATCATAGGCAGTCCCTTGGAATGGAACTAAAGGCTGACAAGTCCCCTGGACCTGATGGCCTGCACCCAAAAGAAGTGGCTGCAAAGTTAGTGAATGCATTGGTTGTAATCTTTCAACATTCCCTAGATTCTGGAAAGGTCCCAGCGGATTGGAAACCCGCAAATGTAATACCCCTATTCAAGAAAGGAGAGAGACAGAAAGCAGTAAAACTGTAGGCCAGTTAGCCTAACATCTGCCATTGGGAAAATGCTAGAATCCATTATAGAAACATAGAAAATAGGTGCAGGAGTAGGCTATTCGGTCCTTCGAGCCTGCACCACCATTCGATAAGATCATGGCTGAGCATTCCCTCAGTACCCCTTTCCTGCTTGCTCTTCATACCCCTTGATCCCTTTGGCCGTAAGGGCCATATCTAACTCCCTCTTGAATATATCCAATGAACTGGCATCAACAACTGTCTGCGGCAGGGAATTCCACAGGTTAACAACTCTCTCCGTTTCTCCTCATCTCAGTCCTAAATGGCTTACCTCTTATCCTGAGACTGTGTCCGCTGGTTCTGGACTTCCCCAACATCGGGAACAATCTACCCGAACCTAACCTGTCCCGTCCCGTCAGAATCTTGTATGTTTCTATGAGATCCCCTCTCATCCTTATAAACTCCAATGTATAAAGGCCCAGTTGATCCAGTCTCTCCTCATATGTCAGTCCAGCCATCCCGGGAATCAGTCTGCTCAACCTTCGCTGCACTCGCTCAATAGCAAGAACGTCCTTCCTCAGATTAGGAAACCAAAATTGAACACAATATTCCAGGTGAGGCCTCACCAAGGCCCTGTACAACTACAATAAGACCTCCCTGCTCCTATACTCAAACCCCCTAGCTATGAAGGCCAACATACCATTTGCCTTCTTTACCGCCTGCTGCACCTTCATGCCAACTTTCAATGACTGATGAACCATGACACCCAGGTCTCGTTGTACCTCCCCTTTTCCTAATCTGCCACCATTCAGATAATATTCTGTCTTCGTGTTTTTGCCCCCAAAGTGGATAACCTCACATTTATCCACATTATACTGCATCTGCCATGCATTTTCCCACTCACCTAACCTGTCCAAGTCACCCTGCAGCATCTTAGCGTCCCCCTGACAGCTCACACCGCCACCAGTTTAGTGTCATCTGCAAACTTGGAGATATGACACTCAATTCCTTCATCCAAATCATTGATGTATATTGTAAAGAGCTGGGGTCCCAGCACTGAGCCCTGCAGCACTCCACTAGTCACTGCCTGCCATTCTGAAAAGGACCCGTTTATCCCGATTCTCTGCTTCCTGTCTGCCAACCAGTTCTCTTTCCACGTCAGTATATTACCCCCAATACCATGTTCTTTGATTTTGCACACCAATCTCTTGTGTGGGACCTTATCAAAAGCCTTTTGAAAGTCCAAATACACCACATCCACTGGTTTCTCCCTTGTCCACTCTACTAGTTACATCCTCAAAAAATTCCAGAAGATTTGTCAAGCACGATTTTCCCTTCATAAAATCCATGCTGACTTGGACCGATCCTGTCACTGCTTTCCAAATGCGCTGCTATTTCATTCTTAATAATTGATTCCAACATTTTCCCCACCACTGATATCAGGCTAACCGGTCTATAATTACCCGCTTTCTCTTTCCCTCCCTTTTTAAAAAGTGGTGTTACATTAGCTACCCTCCAGTCCATAGGAACTGATCCCAAGTCGATAGCCCAATCTACATATTGATTGGTTAGCCCAATCAATATATAGATTAAAGTCACCCATGATAACTGCTGTACCTTTATTGCATGCATCCCTTATTTCTTGTTTGATGCTGTCCCCAACCTTACTACTACTGTTTGGTAGTCTGTACACAACTCCCACTAGTGTGTTCTGCCCCTCCACATCATCCAAGCTAATGTCCTTTCTTATTATTGCATTAATTTCCTCTTTAACCAGCAATGCCACCCCGCCTCCTTTTCCTTTCTGTCTATCCTTCTTAAATGTTGAATACCCCTGGATGTTGAGTTCCCAGCCTCTTAGGTAGTCTCTCGGAGTTGAGGATGACTTGCTTCCATACTAAAAATGAATTCTCTAGTGACTGATGAGTGCAATGCAGGACCTACAGTCTCTGTCACGGGTGGGTGGGGTGCTTGGGTTGCCGTGCGCTCCTTCCACTGTCTACCCTTGGCTTCAGCTTGCTCCCTGCGAAGAGACTCGAGGTGTTCGGCGCCTTCCCGGATGCTTTTCCTCCACTTTGAGCGATCTTGGGCCAGTGATTCACAGTTGTCGGTGGGAATGTTGCACTTTTTCAAGGAGGCTTTGAGGGTGTTCTTGAAGCATTTCCTCTGCCCACCTGGGGCTTGCTTGCCATGTCGAAGCTCCGAGTAGAGCGCTTGTTTTGGGAGTCTCGTATCGGGCATGTGGACGTGGTCAGTGCTTCGATGCCGGGGATGTTGGTCTGAGTGTGAACACTGAAGTTGGTGCGCCTATCCTGGCAATGGATTTGCAGGATCTTGCGGAGGCAGCGTTGATGGAGGAAGTGCATCAGGGAGGGCGCTGAGCACCTCGAGTCTCATCACCGAGAGCATGCAGAAATCAAGCGCAGGCAGCGGAAAGAGTGTGTGGTAAACCAGTACCATCCACCCTTTCCCTCAACGACTATCTGTCCCACCTGTGACAGGGACTGTGGTTCTCGTATTGGACTGTTCAGCCACCTAAGGACTCATTTTTAGAGTGGAAGCAAGTCTTCCTCGATTCCGAGGGACTGCCTATGATGATGGTGGTACATCTCCAGTGTTTTGAGATGCCTGCTGTACATAGTCCATGTCTCTGATCCATATAGGAGGGTGGGTATCATACTGCTCTGTAGACCATGAGCTTGGTGCCGGGTTTGTGGTCCTGGTCTTCAAACACACACTTACTCAGGCGACCGAAGGCTGCACTGGCACACTGAAGGTGGTGTTGGACCTCGGTCGTCGAAGTCTGCCCTTGTTGACAGTAGGCTCCCGAGGTATGGAAAATGGTTCACGTTGTCCAAGGCCACCTTGGGGGTGGGGGCAGTGCTGTGTGTGCCATTATTAAAGGAGTAGTAGCAGGACATTTAGAAAATCATAATACAATCAAGCAGAGTCAGCAGGGTTTTATGAAAGGGAAATCGTGTTTGACAAATTATTAGAGTTCTTTGAAGATGTTATCAAGCAGGGTGGATCAAGGAAAACCAGTAGATGTAGTATATTTGGATTTCCAAAAGACATTCGATAAGGTGCCACATAAAAGGCTACTGCACAAGATAACAGCTCATGTTGTCGGTGGGTAATATATTAGCATTGAGAGAGGATTGGCTAATTAACAGAACACAGAGAGTAGGGATAAATCGGTAATTTTCAGGTTGGCAAACTGTAACTAGTCGGGTGCCACAAGGATCAGAGCTGGGGCCTCAACTATTTACAATCTATTTTAATAACTTGGATGAAGGGATCGAGTCTACTGTAGCCAACTTTGCTGACGATACAAAGATAGGTGGGAAAGCAAGTTGTGAGGAGGACACTTAAGAGTCTGCAAAGGGATATAGATTGGTTACGTGAGTGGGCAAAAATTTGGCAGATGGAGTATAATGAGAGAAAATATGAGATTATCCACTTTGGTAGGAAGAATAGAAAAGCAGAATATTATTTAAATGGAGAGTGACTATAGAATGCTGCAATACAGAAGGATCTGGGTGTCCTCGTATATGAAACAAAAAAGGTTAGCATGCAGGTACAGCAAGTAATTAGGAAGGCAAATGGAATGTTGGCCTTTATTGCAAGGGGGATGGAGTATAAAGGCAGGAAAGTCTTGCTACAACTGAGACCGCACCTAGAGTACTGCGTACAGTTTTGGTCTCCTTATTTAAGGAGGGATATAATTCCATTGGAGGCATTTCAGAGAAGGTTCACTGGGTTGATTCCTGAGATGAAAGGGTTGTCTTATGTGGAAAGGTTGAGCAGGTTAGGCCTATACTCATTGGAGTTTAGAAGAATGAGAGGTGATCTTATTGAAACATATAAGATTATGAGGGGGCTTGACAGGGTAGATGCTGAGAGAATGTTTCCCCTCATGGGGGAATCTAGATCAAGGGGGCATAGTTTCAGAATAAGGGGTTGCCCATTTAAGATGGAGACAAGGAGGAATTTCTTCTCTGAGGGTCATGAATCTTTGGAATTCTCTACCCCAGAGAGCTGTGGAGGCTGAGTCATTGAATATATTCAAGGTGGAGATCGACAAGATTTTTGAACGGTAGGGGAGTCAAGGGTTATGAGGAACAAGCAGAAAAGTGGAGTTGAGGCCAAGATCAGACCAGCCATGATCTTATTGAATGGCAGAGCAGGCTTGGAGGGGCCAAATGGCCTACTCCTGCTCCTATTTCTTATGTTCTTATGCAGCATCCATCCCAAAGCTGATCGGAGGCTTCGCTAATGGCGCCTTTACATAGCAGATACTAATTTGACACCAATATTTGCTTTAGAATAAATTAGGCCAACGACAATGAGTTGCACCGCTGAATCTGTACTGTGCTGTATTTGTACAAAGCAAAGCTGGTCTCAAGCTCAAGTGATGTGAGACTACCTAGTCAAATTGCTGATTTCAAAGCACAGTTATACTGCAGTTTCTGCAGGTGGTGTGAAATGAAAAGTAAGTTGGATTGAGTCACTAACTACTGTATAAATGGGTCCACAATTCAATACATTAATAAAGAAATGACACGTGTTTAGCCAGCTGTTACAAAAATACTGGCAGTCTCTGCAAACGTTATGTTGAAGCAGTTCCACTGTAGCAATTACAATAAATGTGACATTTCAGCTTCAATTAATTGACCAATTTCATAACCATAAAAATCAATAGAGCAATTTTATAATCATAAAAGGCACATTACTGATTATTTAATAATTTAGGGTCTGTTGAACTGTGATTTTTTTTCATGGCTAATATCTGCTGAGGGTTGAGAACATTACAGAGCTTATTTAAATGTATTCAGATCGTGGGCACTCCTGCTCGCTTACCTGGCACTCTGACCTGGATCCGACCATCTACTTCACAGCCAGACCGTATAAATAAGATCCCACCAACTGTGAATGGATACTATACGTACTGAAATGAGCTCTGTGGCTACAATATTGCTGCATTCTTTGTTCTCAGTCAAGCTGTTGGAATATAAATTCCACCTGAAACTGCTGGATAGGGCATTAGATTGCTTTTCCTTTTTAAAGCTGATAATGGCAAAGGAATATTATATGACAACAGAACTCTTTGGTAAATGAGCTAGGCATTACATTTATAAAATAGGATTATAATATGTTCTCTGGGTGCACTGCCCCAAAAAATAATGTCAAATCAAAAGCAAATGCAACAAACCTTAGAATTATATTTTAATGATATTGTCTTTGGGGGGAAAAAGTAATTGAAGAGAAGCTGACTGACTGACTGAGGGTGGTATTAGCATTGTGTGGGATGCAATTATGTGCAATTGACTAACTGCTGTTTCCACTGTGTGGGAGTTCTAGTGTTTACTTAGATGATTGTCAGATTGCTGATAGATATCTCAGTTTGGAGCAGTGTGTGGGGACTGACTAACTCTAAAAGGTTTATCCCCTTACCCCATGCATAAGCTTCTCAGCCTCGGCACAGAGCCATTAGCTATGGAGGCTTGGTGCAAGGTTTTCTTAGAGCCTCTGTGGCTGCATGAGTAAAAACATGGGATGGAATTCCAAACTTATGACATCCTTTATGTGTAGACGTGTTTCCTAATTTCACTCCTGAAAGGTCTGGCTCTAATTTTTAGACCATGCGCCTAGTCCTAGAATCCCCAACCAACGGAAATAGTTTCTCTCCATTTACCCTCTCTGTTCCCTTTAATATCTTGAAAACTTCAATTAAATCAGCCCATAACCTTCTAAATTCTAGTGAATACAACCCTAATTTGTGTAATCTCTCCTCGTAACTTAACTCTTGACGTCTGGATATTACTCTGGTAAACCTGCGCAACACACCCTCCAAGGCCAATATATCCTTCCTATGGTGTGGTGCCCAGAACTGCTCACAGTACTCCAAGTGTGGTCTAACCAGGGTTTTATACATCTGCAGCATAACTTCTAGCTTCTTGTACTCTAGTCCTCTAGATATATAGGCCAGCATTCCATTAGACTTTTTGATTATTTTCTGTACCTGTTCATGACATTTTTAATGATCTATGTACCTGAATTCCCAAGTCTCTTTGGACATCTACTGTTTTTAGCTTTTTACCATTTAGAAAGTACCCTGTTCTATCCTTTTTGGGTCCAAAGTTGATGACCTCATATTTGCTTACATTGAAATCCATTTGTCACATTTGCCATTCACTTAATCTATCAATATCCCTTTGTAACTTTATGCTTTCATCTACAGTGCCACCTATCTTTGTGTCACCGGCACATTTGGATATATTACTTTCTATGCCATCATCTAAGTTATTAATAAATATTGTTAATAGTTGAGGTCCCAACACTGATCCCTGCGGGCCACCACTATTCATATCCTGCCAATTTGAGTACCCACCCATTCTCCCTACTCTGACTTCTGCTGCTCAGCCAGTTTCTTGACCAGATCAATAATTTGCCCTCAATTCCATGGGCTTCTACCTTAGATAACAATCTCTTATGTAAGATTTTGGCAAATGCTTTCTGGAAGTCCATGTAAATAACATCCATAAACATTCCCCTGTCCACTACTTTAGTTATCTCTTCAAAAAAATTCAGACAGGTTTATCAGGCATGACCTACCTTTCACAAATCCTGCTTGCTCTCTCTGATCAACTGAAAATATTCGAGGTGTTCAGACACCATATTCTTAATTATACACTCTCGCAATTTCCCGACAACAGATGTTAGGCTTAACTGGTTTCTCTCTCTCGCTATTCTTAAAAAGCAGAGTGACATGCGCAATTTTCCAATCTAAAGGGACGATTCCTGAATCCAGAGAACTTTGGAAGATTATAGATAGGGCATCTGCAATGTGCTCACCTACGTCCTTTAAAACTCTGGGATGGAAACCATCTGGCCCTGGGAATTTGTCACTCTTTAGTGCCATTATTTTCTTCATTACTGTTAATTTACTTATGTTAATTTTATTGAGTCCCTGCCCCCGATTCAATATTAGTTTATTTGGGATTTCCGGCATGCTACCCTCTTCTACTGTAAATACTAACGCAAAATAATTATTCAACATGTCCTCCATTTCCCCATTGTCATTGACAATATCACCACTTTCAGTTTTTAAAGGGCCAACATTGCTTCTGACCACTCTCTTTTCATAAGAACATAAGAAATAGGAACAGGAATAGGCCATAAAGCTCCTCATGGCTGATCATTGACTTCAACTTCATTTTCCTGCCCAATCTCCATATCCCTTGATTTCCCATGAGTCTAAAAATCTATCTATCTCAGCCTTGAATATACTTAAAGACTTACATCCACAGCCTTCTGGGGCAGAGAATTCCAAAGATTCACAACCCTCTGAGTGAAGAGAATCCTCCTCATCTCTGTCTTAAATGGCTTATCCTGAGACTATGCCCCCTCGGTCTAGATGCTCCAACCAGAGGAAAAAAATGCTCAGCATCTACCCTGTCAATCTCCTTTAGAATCTTGTATGTTTCAATGAGATCACCTCTCATTCTTCTAAACTCCAATCTCTCATCATAGGACAGCCCATTCATCTCAGGAATCAATTTAGTGAACCTTCGTTGCGCCGCTTCCAAGGCAGGTATATACTTCCGTCGATAACGAGACCAAAACGGTGTGGTTTCACCAAGGCGCTGTCCAATTGTAGCAAGACTTTCTTGCTCTTCTACTTCAATCCCCTTGCAATAAAGGCCAACATGCTATTTGCCTTCCTTATTGTTTGCTGCACCTGCATGCTAGCTTTCTATGTTTCTTGCACGAGGACACCTAAATCTCTCTGAACATCAACATTTAAAAGTTTCTCACCATTTAAAAAATATTCTGTTTTTCTATTCTACCAAAGTGAATAACCTCGCATTTCCCTATGTTATACTCCATCTGCCACCTTATTGCCACTCTATCTATATCACTTTGCAAACTCTTTGTGTTCTCCTCACAGCTTACTGTCCCACCTAGCTTTGTATCGTCAGCAAACTTGGATAGGTTACACTTGGTCCCCTCATCTAGGTCATTAATATAGATTATAAATAGCTGAGGCTACAGCTCTGATCCTTGCGGCACCCCACTAGTTACAACCTGCCAACCTGAAAAAGATTGGTTACATGAATGGAGGCTGTACTGGCAGTCGACCTCACCCTCCAGGATCTACGGCAGAGGAAGTGGAGGCAGCGAGAAAGACTGGAACATGTGGCCAGAGGGTGGAGAAGGGCCATCAGGGCTCTCAACAGGAGGCCTTACCCTCCGAGGGTATTCAAGAGCACTTCTCCTACCTCCAATTAAGCGAGGAGCAGTGTATTAGAAGGCTCCGCTTCACCAAGGAGATGGGCACAGAGCTCTGCAATCTCCTGCAATAAGACGTCCAGCCTCAGATCAGGGCAACCACGGCTCTCTCAGTGACAGTCAAGTTCACCGTCGTTCTCAATTTCTTTGCCAGCGGATCCTTCTAGTCTGCAACAGGAGACATAGTTCATCACGGCATCGGGAGGTCACAGAGGCTCTCGACAGTAGGAGAATGGTCTACATTTCCTTCCCCGTCACCAGAGAGAAGCAGGATGAGCATGCATGTGGCTTTGCCAGAATAGTGGGATTCCCCATGGCGCAGGGCAGCATTGATTACACCCATGTGGCTTTGTGGGCACCGCATAACAATCGTGACATCTTCCATAACCACTCACTTAATGTGCAGTTAGTGTGCGACCACACACACTGAATCCTCAATGTGAATGCCCATTATTATGGCAGCAGCCATGATGCCTTCATCCTGCATCAGACTGGTGTGGCAGCACACTTCCAGCCACCACATCAAGCTCATGGCTGCCTGGTCGGCTAACCTTTCTCCACCTGGCTCATGACACCCCTCTGCAACCCCAACCCTCCTGCCCAGCAATCATATAATGAGAGCCATGCTGCCACCAGGAACATCATCAAGCAGACCATCGGCCTGCTGAAGCAACAGTTCTGCTGCCTTGACCGCTTGGAGGAGTCCTCAAATACTCGGCTGAGCGGGTGTCTCATTTTCGTGGTGGTCTGTTGCATGCTCCACAACTTAGCTATCATGAGGGACCAGCCCTTGCCACCAGGGATTGCAAGACCACCTCAGGAGGAGGAAGAGGGAGCGAGGGAAGAGGCAGCCACTCAATCGGCCTTCTGGAAAGCTGCGGTTCGAATAAATTAAACCCCAGATCCCCGTTGCTCACCACATCCCCATCATTCCATCCATGTCGCAGGCCATATCACACCGCAAAGCTGAAATGAGACACACCACAAAAAAAATCCAAATTTAATTAATACAGTTATCAATAATCAGTGAACACATATTTACACCTAAAATATTAACTATTCACCCTTGTGCAATCCCTTAGTGCCTGTGGTTACTGTGCCTTTGCCTACTCTAGTGCTCCTACGAAGTGTTGACCCAGTGGCTGCACCAGGGCTGGTGGAATGCTGCTGAGTGTCCGTGCGAGAGACTTCAGATGGCCTTGCTGGACACCCTTGACCAGCTCTGGACCTGAAAAGCTCGGCTGTACACTGCACCACCTCAGCATGGGCGGCAGCAGTCTGGGCTGGCTGGATGATGGGCAGTGACAAGGGTAATGACGGAGTGGCAGTGGTGGGAGCAGGAATGCTGTCATCCTGAAAGGTCAGCGGGTTCCTGCTCCACTGACCACTGCCACTCCCCCACAGCAGTACCTCAGCATCCTGAGGAATCTGGTGAGTGCAGGTTTCAGGCCTGCTGCGACACCGTGAAAGGTAATGCATTTGGGGAGAGCTAACAAGGCAAGGGAATACACAATAAATGGTAGGACACTGAGAAGTGTAGAGGAACAGAGGACCTTGGAGTGCATGTCCACAGATAGCTGAAGGTACCAGGACAGGAAGATAAGAAGACATACGGGAAACTTGCTTCATTAGTTGAAGCATAGAATACAAGAGTAGGGAGGTTATGTTTGAACTATAAAAAAACACTAGTTAGGCCACAGCTACAGTACTGTGTGCAGTTCTGGTTACCACATTACAGGAAAGATGTGATCGCACCAGAGAGCGTACAGAGGAGATTTACAAAGATGTTGCCTAGCTGGAGAATTTTAGCTATGAGGAAAGATTGGATAGGTAGGGGTTGTTTTCTTTGGAATAGAAGAGGCTGAGGGGAGACCTTATTGAGGTGTATAAAATTATGAAGGGCCTAGATAGAGTGGATAGGAAGGGCCTATTTCCCTTAGCAGAGGGATCAACGACCGGGGGCGTAGATTTAAAGTAATTGGTAGGAAGTTTAGAGGGGATTTGAGGAGAAACTTTTTCACCCAGTGTGTGGTGAGGGTCTGGAACTTACTGCCTGAAAGGGTGCTAGTAGCACAAACCTTTGCCAAACTTACAAAGTACTTGGATATGCACTTGAAGAGCCGTAACCTACAAGGCTACGAACCAAGTGCTGGAAAGTGGGATTAGGTTGTATAGCTCTTTGTTGACTGGCATGGGCTGAATGGACTCCTGTACTGTAAATTTCTATGATTCTATGAAAGCCCCGGTTGACGGTGGTAGACCCGACCACGATGACAGCAATCAGAGCTTTTGTGGCATCCAGCTGAGACTGCATGAGAGCAGTCTGAGATCGGATACCACCAAGCATAGACTGCATTACAGCACTAATATGCTGCAATGGAAGCTGCCAGATCGCCCATCACATGCATCATCATAGGCAGTCCCTCGGAATCGAGGAAGACTTGCTTCCACTCCTGAAGTGAGTTCTTTGGTGGCTGAACAGTCCAATACGAGAGCCACAGACTCTGTCACAGGTGGGACAGATAGTTGTTGAGGGAAGGGGTTGGTGGGACTGGTTTGCCATACGCTCTTTCCGCTGTTTGTGCTTGATTTCTGCATGCTCTCGGCGTTGAGACTCGAGGTGCTCAGCACCCTCTTGAATGCACTTCCTCCACTTAGGACAGTCTTGGGCCAGAGACTCCCAGGTATCAGTGGGGATGTTGCACTTTATCAGGGAGGCTTTGAGGGTGTCCTGTAGCGTTTCCACTGCCCACCTTAGGCTCGTTTGCTGTGGAGGAACTCCGAGTAGAGCACTTGCTTTCACATGCAGTATCAGGTCTGGGTCACCACAGTCTCTCTGGGAGTCTAGCATCCTTTGTAGTCTGGAAATGATGGGCTCCATGGTGTGCATAGAGCCTTGTGCAATGTTGGAGGTGGACTTCTCCACGCTCCTTACCATTGCCGAAAGGCTCTCGGGCACCCTTGCCATTGCACCTATCCTCTCCAAATCTCTGAGTGTGGAGCAATGTGTTTTCATGATGTGCCTGCCATAATTGAATAGCTATCATTGTGTGCAAGGTATGCGATGTGGGTGTGAATGTCAGTAGGTAGAGATTGTTGGTGGGTGAGTGCAGGGGCTGTGGTGCTTTGTGCAGTGTGAAGTTGTGATACCGATGGTGGTATGTAGCATTTGTTGAAGCATTCAATCACCCTGACCACCCAACTGAGGTGGATCTGCCATGAGCACACCTGCTTCAGTCCTCCGGATCGTTCTCCTTGCTGCACTTCTCCTTGCTGAGGCAGCTGCGCAGTCAGCAATGCTGAGACTGAGGTGCTGCAGTATCAATGAACTTCCCCTTTAAGTACTGGGAAAAGCCTGTGGCAATAATGAGTTGCGATTAGACTGCACCCGACATTGGTCCATCCTTTAAGTGTACGTCACTGAGCTAGGCCTCTAAGACTTGAATTAGTGCTCCAATCATTTCAGCAGTGAGAATGAATTTTGCGTGCAGTCTAAAGCATTAACGCTTGGCGCTAATTCTCAAACTTTTCTAATACCGCCTATTCCTGGGTTATCATGAATTTCTAGCCCCAGCTGTTCCATCTGACCTGACTTGCGCTGTCATGATGTAACTTCTACACACTATCACTTCTATCCATTCCACCTTTAACCACAAAATCTCTTAGGATAGGCAAAAAAAACAGAAAAAACTCGGTGAAATTCCTCTCTGCCCCAAATGCAATAAAATAAGTTCCAGGAGACCTAGGTGAATGGGAGATAAATCCCTCAATACTCAACAACATTTTATATGCAATTATGTTTACCATAATCCGGAACCAGCCAACTCCCTTTTGAACGATTGCAGTGAGTCCGCATTTACTCCACATGCTGGTAACTTTTCCCAGAGGTCGAGGAATCACCAAAAAAGAAGTACCACCTAACATTTAACCGAGGTCTTTGCTCAGATAACATACACATGTTTCCTGGTCCTCTCTAACCTATCTAGCTTCAATGGCCTATCCACATGGACTAAGGCTAATATTTCATTTTTTTAAAGGCCTCAATTAAACCTCAAAGTCTCTATAGTTTTCTAGAGTAAAAAATAGCAGCTCTATGGGCCCAAGTTTCCACATGATTTGCACCTGATTTTTAGGAGAAACTGGTGGAGAATGGACTATCTTAGAAATCGCAATTCTCCACATTTTTTTTCTGCAGTTCTAGTCAGTTAGAACAGTTTCACTTTGGAACAGAATTTTTTCTTCAAAAGGGGGCGTGTCCAGCCACTGACGCCTGATTTCAAAGTTTCCACAGTGAAAACGTACTCCAAACTAAGTTAGAATGGAGCAAGTGAAGATTTTTGTAGAACTGAAAAAACCTGCTCTACACATTAAAAAATCAGGCGCAGGTTACAAATTAGGCGTCCAGAACGAGGTGGGGGGGGGGGAGGGGGAAGGGAAGTCATTAAATTCTATAATAAATCCTTATTTATACTTATACAAAAATTATACAAATAAATCCAACCTGAATAAAAATTTATAAACAAAGAAAAGATTAAATAAACCATCTTCCTACCTGTGTGAAAGTGATTCAGCCAGGGAGATTTGAGGCAGCCGTTCGTTCCCGCGGGGGGGGGGGGGGAGGAGGCAGCCATTCGTTTCCGCGGGAGGGGGGGAGGAGGAAGTCGTTCGTTTCCGCGGGAGGGGGGGAGGAGGAAGTCGTTCGTTTCCGCGGGAGGGGGGGAGGAGGAAGTCGTTCGTTTCCGCGGGAGGGGGGGAGGAGGAAGTCGTTCGTTTCCGCGGGAGGGGGGGAGGAGGAAGTCGTTCTTTTCCGCGGGAGGGGGGGAGGAGGAAGTCGTTCTTTCCCGCGGGGGGGTGGAGGAGGCAGCCGTTCGTTCCCGCGGGGGGGTGGAGGAGGAAGTCGTTCGTTTCCGCGGGGGGGTGGAGGAGGCAGCCGTTCGTTCCCGCGGGGGCGGGGGGGAAGGAGGCAGCCGTTCGTTCCCGCAGGGGGGTGGAGGAGGCAGCCGTTCGTTCCCGACGGTAGGGGGGGGAGGAGGAAGCCGTTCCCGACGGCGGGCGGGGGGGGCGGGTGGAGGGAGGGAGTGCGGGCCCGACCGACCGAACGCAACGGGGGGGGGGGGAGGAAGCCGTTCCAGACGGCGGGCGGGGGGAGAAGGAGACAGTGAGAAGGCTGCAGGAAGCCTCAAGTTCAGCAGCCATTCCCGACGGCAGGGGGGTGAGGCCGTCGGGAAACGGCTGCCTCAACTTTCTGAGGCTTCCTGCAGCCTTCTCACTGCTGCAAGAAGCCTCAGTGCTGATGGCAATGTGCTTTTATTAAAAAATGTTCAAAAATTAAACAGCTACAAAGAACTACAAAAATGGCCGAGTGCCAATGTTTCCTTCACACTGCACGTGCGCGAACGCTCCAACGCGCACGCGCAGGGTTGCCAGCAGGAAAAAAACTAATTTAAATGGTACCCGCCCCCTCCCACTTACAAAATCGGCGCGAGTGGTAGACTCCGCCCCCTGGGCACCGCGCCAAGCAGACATGGAGCTGCAGGGCGCTCCAGAATCACACGTTTTTTTTCCGGCGCGAAAAACGGGCGCCCAGCTCGGAGGGGCGCCCGTTTTGTAGCGTGTGGAAACTTGGGGCCATTAAGCCTAACGTGTTAATTTAATGATTTGAAACTAGGTGTCAATCTAGTGGTCTTTCCTCTGCACCTTTTCCAGGATCTCTATATCACCTAATAAATGAGAATACCAAAAGTGCAAAAATATACCATGTGAGGCTTATCAAAGGCTTTGTACAGAGAGAGAATAATATTTCTTACTCATATTTAATTGCCATGGCACCCTCATTTACTTTTGTTATCCACCCATCAGCCAATTTCTTATCCATTCCTAAGATTTAACCTGAATCTCCAGCTTTGAATTTAACTAGTAGCCTTTTACATGGACCTATGTTGGAAGCTCTAGCAACATCACAACTTGGGGGATTTCTACAGTCTACTCAGGTTGTCAATTCCTCAACAAAGTCTAGGTGGTTTGTCAGACAACACCTTTCCCTTCTGAAACTATATTGGCTGCTCCTTACTAGGTTATTTTTTATACAGAAAATCCTCAGTTTTGCTCCTCATAATTGAATCCATTATTTTACATGAAACTGAGGTAAGGCTAGTGGATCTGTAGTTGCCTTCAAGCAATCTGATCCCAGGATGATACCAGAGATAAGGCGAATTTTGGGACCATGTCTGTAATCTGATTTCTGATTGCTACTAAAGAAACCAGCAATCACATTTTACTAAAATTACATTCTGATTCAACATCCATGGCAATTTCCCATTCTCCCCTTCCTTGATTAATCCTCTAACTGACCTGGCTCCAAGGCATTCTTCCAGTTCTGGAATTCACTGGTGTCCACCTATCAGGCCTGGACTTCACCCCCACTGTGGGGGGACAAGTAGCGCAATAATGGATGGGAGAAGATGATGAAATACAGGTCCCCCATATTAGTAAAGGCTTAAAAGGCTTAAAACGCTATTACATAAGAACAAAAGAAATAGAAGCTGGAGTAGGCAATTCGGCCCCTCGAGCCTGCTCTGCCATTCAATGAGATCACGGCTGATTTTCTACCTAAACTCCACTTGCCTGCACTATCCCCATATCCCTTGATTCTCTTAATATCCAAAAATCTATCTATCACTGTCTTGAATATACTCAACGACTGAGCTTCCACAGCCCTCTGGGGTAGAGAATTCCAAAGATTCACAACCCTCTGAGTGAATAAATTTCCCCTCATCCCAGTCCTATATGGCCGACCCCTTATTCTGAGACTGTGATCCCTGATTCTAGACTCCCCAGCCAGGGGAAACATCCTTTCTGCATCTACCTTCCTAAGCCCTGTAAGAATTTTATATGTTTCAATGAGATCACCTCTCATTCTTCTAAACTCTAAATAATATAGGTCTAGTCTACTCAATCTCTCCTCATAAGACAATCCCAGGAATCAATCTGGTGAACCTTTGTTGCATTCCCTCTATGGCAAGTATATCCTTCCTTAGGTAAAGAGACCAAAACTGTACACAATATTCCCGGCGTGGTCTCACCAGGGCCCTATATAATTGCAGTAAGACGCCTTTACTCTTATTATACTCAAATCTTCTTGTAATAAAAGCCAACATACCATTTGCTCTCTTAATTTCTTCCTGTACCTGCATGTTAACTTTCAGTGATGTACAAGGACACCCAGGTCCCTCTGAACACCAACATTTCCCAATCTCTCACCATTTAAAAAAAAATACTCTGCTTTTATATTTTTCCTATCAAAGTGGATAACTTCACATTTCTCCACATTATATCCATTTGCCATTTTCTTGCCCACTCAGTTATCCTGTCTATATCCCCTTGAAGCCTCTTTGCACCCTCCTCACAACTTACATCTGGCTTTGTATCATCAGCAAACTTAGATATATTACATTTGGTCCACTAATTCAAATCATTGATGTATATATTGGCCCTGAAATCCCGGTTTCTTCTTCCCGCGGGCGTTCGACTAAAAATAGGTGAAAAGATGCGCACTTATCTTTTGGTCGAATGCTCACCAGAGATTCCGGACTCGAGGCCTCCTCTCTTGCGCAACAGAGCGTGTTCACGTTGGGACATCCGTAGGAGTCACATGGGCCTGGACACCCAATCACGGTAAAGTATTTTCTCATTCATAGTAATAGGAGTTTCATAAGTTTGAAACTCCTATTACTATGAATGAGAAACACCCCCAAACACTACATAAAAAATTAAAACAAACATCCCACATAAATACATGATAGAAATTAAAGTTGATAGAAATGTTTATGAAAAAAAATTTTGCCGATTTAAAAAAAAAAGTTTTAATTATGGTTTAACATAAAATTACCTGAGTGGGCAGAGTTTTAAATATAAATATGTATTTTTAAATTTTATTTTTATATGCGTGCGATCTGTCCAGCCAGAAACTTGACAGGTCGGAAAAGCCGGTTTTCAGCGCATGCGAGTTGCATGCCTAAACCGGTTTTTGCGATGCTTTCCCGGGTCCGTACACACTCCGTACAAACCTGGGAAGGCTGGTATTTCAGGGCCATTCTGAATAGCTGAGGCCCAAGCACCGATCTTTGCGGTATCCCACGAGTTACAGCCTGCCAAGCTGAAAATGACCTGTTTATTCCTACTCTCTGTTTTCTGTCCATTAACCAATCCTCAATCTATGCTAGTATATTACCCCCAATCCCATGCGCCCTAATTTTGTTTAATAACCTCTCGTGTGGCACCTTATCGAATGCCTTCTGAAAATCCAATTGCACCACATCCACTGGTTTTCCCCTGATCTATTCTGCTAGTAACAACCTCAAAATAACATTTGTCAAACATGATTTCCCTTTCATAAATCCATGTTGACTCTGTTCAATCTTATTATTCTTTTCTAAGTGCCCTGTTACCACGCCTTTAATAATAGATTCTAGTATTTTCCCTACTAATGATGTCAGGCTAACTGGTCTGTATCATGCTTGATAAATCTTCTAGAATGTTTTAAGGATGTAACTAGTAGAGTGGATGTGGTGTATTTGGACTTTCAAAAGGCTTTTGACAAAGTCCCACACAAGAAATTAGTGTGCAAAATTAAACCACATGCATGGGAGTAATGTATTGATGTGGATAGAGAACTGGTTGGCAGACAGGAAGCAAAGAGTAGAAATAAACGAGTCCTTTTCAGAATGGCAGGCAGTGACTATTGGTGTACCGCAAAGTTCAGTGCTGGTCCTCCAGCTATTTACAATATACATTAATGATTTGGATGAAGGAATTGAATGTAATATCTCCAAGTTTGCATATGACACTAAGCTGGGAGGCAGTGTGAGCTGTGTGGAGGATGCTAAGAGGCTGCAGGGTGACGTGGATAGGTTAGGTGGGTGGGCAAATGCATGGCAAATGCAGTATAATGTGGATAAATGTGAGGTTATCCACTTTGGTGGCAAAAACAGGGAGGCAGAATATTATCTGAATGATGACAGATTAGGAAAAGGGGAGGTGCAATGAGACCTGGGTGTCATGGTACATCAGTCATTGAAAGTTGGCATGCAGGTACAGCAGGTGGTGAAGAAGGCCAAAGGCATGTTGGCCTTCATAGCGAGAGGATTTGAGTATAGGAGCAGGGAGGTCTTGCTGCAGTTGTACAGGGCCTTGGTGAGGCCACATCTTGAATATTGTGTACAGTTTTGGTCTCCTAATCTGAGGAAGGACATTCTTGCTTTTGAGGGAGTGCCGCGAAGGTTCACCAGACTGATTCCTGGGATGGCGGGACTGACATATGAAGAAAGACTGGATCGTCTAGGCGTATATTCACTGGAATTTAGAAGAATGAGAGGGAATCTCATAGAAACATATAAAATTGGACAGTTTAGATGCAGGAAGAATGTTCCCAATGTTGGGGAAGTCCAGAACCAGGGGTCACAGTCTAAGGATAAGGAGTTAACCATTTAGGACCGAGAGAAGGAGAAACTTCTTCACTCAGAGTTGTGAACCTGTGAAATTCTCTACCACAAAAAGTTGTTGAGGCCAGTTCATTAGATATATTCAAAAATGAATTAGATATGGCCCTTACGGCTAAAGGGATCAAGGGGTATGGAGAGAAAGCAGGAATGGGATACTGAAGTTGCATGATCAGCCGTGATCATATTAGGTGGTGCAGGCTCGAAGGGCCGAATGGCCTACTCCTGCATCTATTTTCTATGTAGTTCCCTGTTTTCTCTCTCCTTTTTTAAATAGTAGGGTTACATTTGCTACCTTCCAATATATGGGAACAGTTCTAGAATCTCTGGAAATTTGGAAGATGACAACCGATGCATCCACTATTTCTATAGCCACCTCTTTCAAAACATTAGGCTGTAGGCCATCAGGTCCAGGGGATTTATTGGCTTTCAGTCCGATTAATTTCTCCAGTACCATATTTTTACTAATACCAATTTATTTCAGTTCCTCATTCTTGCTAGGTCCTTGGTTCTCCATTATTTTCAGCAAGTTTTTTGCGACTTTCGTAAAGACAGACGCAAATTATTTGTTTAATTTCTCTGCCATTTCCTTATTCCCCATTATAATTTCTCCTGTCTCAGCCAGTAAGGGACCCACATTTACTTTTGCTAATCTTTTCCTTTTTATATACCTATAGAAGCTTTTGCAGTCTGTTTTTATGTCTCTTGCTAGATTACACTCATATTCTATTTTCCCTTTCTTTATCAATTTCTTGGTACTCCTTTGTAATTGTAAAATCCTCCCAATCCTCAGTTTTACTACTCCTTTTGGCAACATTATAAGTCTCTTCCTTAGATCTAATACTATTTTAAACTTCTCTTGTTAGCCATGGTTGGACCACTTTTCCTGTGGGGTTTTACTGCTATCATCGCAAAAATTCTAACAGT
The DNA here is from genome assembly GCF_044704955.1 of Pristiophorus japonicus. Lineage (NCBI taxonomy): Eukaryota > Metazoa > Chordata > Chondrichthyes > Pristiophoridae > Pristiophorus > Pristiophorus japonicus. The sequence continues at coordinate 27,047,394 of NC_091994.1, read as the reverse complement.
TAAACTTTTTTAAACAAAATCTTTTTGTCCTTCTCAACCATTGGCAGCCTTTAACATAGTCGACCACACTATCCTCTCCAATGCCTCTTCGCCACAGTCCAGATGAGTGGGACAGCCCCTTCGTAGTTCCACTATCTAATTGTAGCGAGACAATCTCTTACAGTGGCTTCTGGAGTCACCCAAGGATCTATCCTTGGCCATCTTCTATGCCTCATCTACATGTTGCAGCTCAGCGACACCTTTCAAAGATTGGGTGGTAGGTTCAACATGTATCTCGATGACCAGCTCCGTTGGCTGGGCCACATTGTTGTCCGCATGCCTGACACAAGACTCCCAAAGCAAGCGCTCTACTCGGAACCCCTACATGGCAATCGAGCCCCAGGTGGGTAGAGGAAACGTTTCAAGGACACCCTCAAAGCCTCCTTGATAAAATGCAACATTCCCACCGACACCTGTGAGTCCCTGGCCAAAAACCGCCCTCAGTGGAAGAAGAGCATCCGGGAGGGTGCTGAGCACCTCGAGTCTTGTCCGCCAAGCGCAGGCAGCGGAAGGAGCTGCAGCAAATCAGTCCCACCCACTCTTTCCTTCAACGATTATCTATCCCACCTGTGACAGAGACTGTATTGGACTATTCAATCACCTAAGAACTCACTTTGAGTGGAAGCAAGTCTTCCTCGATTTCGAGGGACTGCCTATGCTGATGATGACGATGACACCCAGTTCTACCTCACCACTATCTCTCTCAATCCATCCACTACCCCTGTGTCATCAGCCTGCTTATCCAATATCCAGTCCTGGATGAGTTACAATTTCCTCCAATTAAACATTGGGAAGACCAAAACCATTATCTTCGGTTCTCCCACCCCTACCCCCCTCACCCATCCCCCCTACCCAATCTCCGTTCCCTCACCACCAATTCCATCCCCTTCCACAACTGTCGAAGGCTGAACCAGACTGTTCGCAACCTTGAAGCCCTATTTGACCCAAATGAGTTTCTAACAGCATATCTTCTCCATTTCCACTTCTATAACTGATGAATATGACTTGTTTAGACTGCTTGATTTCTGTCTGCTTGCTGGTCTAATACTTTGGATGATATTGCCATAATTTAATCACACCTGGCATTATGATTGTACCAGATAATAGCCCAGTCTGTTTTACTTTAGTGGGGATAAATGAGGTCTTGAGATGGTAATGCTTAATTTTATCTCATCATTAATTAGATTCTCTACTGTGGTTTATGAAATAAGGGACAAAGCTGATTAAATAATTCGCTAATGTTTTCATTAACTGAGATTTTGCATTCCATCATAGAACCAATACAACTATCATCTGATCTAGTCCTTGCTTAATAACCAATTAAATAATAGAATTCTTTTTCTATGAATGCATTACTCATTTTGATTTTAAGAAAAATAAATATAGTAAAATAAGCAAAACTACACATACAAGGCTCTGAAAGCTGAATAAAGTTAAATGATGGCTCTGTCATGTATCATCCAAACAAGTATTGTAGCAGTTGTGTCTGATCGTTACTGCAACCTGTGGGAACCATGCTGAGGTGAAAAATTACAGTTTTGTTATGCATTATTGAACAATTAGGTTAGTACGGATGCTTCATGATTGCTTCGCATTTTTAATTAAATTGGCAACATGTGGAGTTGCAACTGCAAGAAATCCAATGGGTAATGGTAGATTTATATGGGCAGTAAGTTCACCACAGATTTGTCCCCCCTCATTAGGAATTGCTTGCTTGTATTGTGGCCAGAAGGCATTGAAGGTCTTCTAATAAGAGAGTTTGAGTAGTTCCATGACATTCTGAATAAGGTTATCAACATGAATAATTGTCTAAAATTCGTGTTTCAGCAATGGCATCACTCATTTGCCATTTAAGGTGTAGTAGAAAATTCCAAATGAGGCAGTGATGTGGAAAATCTGTTGTTGACACTCCACATTCAACATCATGAAAGGGGCTGTTGAGTTTACTCGAAATGCCTAAACACGGCCCAGATGTCAATCAAAATGCACTTTGACTCAGTTCTTCAGTGGAAGTGCTGTATTTGTAATTACATGGATGAGATGAGCTGGGCATGTTGCTTAGACGCAATGTGGCTTGACATTGTGTTTTATTCCTCATGCATATTTGATCATGTAGAAAGCTAAGGTTTTACTGAACATTGCTACTTGTTCCCATTTTAGACCATGCTGTAATGTCGTCAATGCAACTGCTCACTGACTTTCTGTTGGCAGATGAGAGGAATGTAATTTATAAACAAATCAGAACTGGCCTACTTGCTGCACAATCAGAGAAGGAAAATGGGACTAGTAAGACCAGCACACACTGTTACTTTCAACTAGGTGTTGGATTATCTCAATTAGAAAAGTTTTTTGCTGCAGAGTAGTACTGATGTACAAAGACATCCTTACATTTAACCTAGATACAAAAGTTGTCCAGCAAAGTGCAGTATATCCAGTCGGCTATATTCTCTTAGTGCTCCTTTTCCAATCAGAGCAAACATGCTTATGGCCTGCATGTTGTCAATTACAAAAAGTTGAAACCTTTAAACAAAAACACTATTGCTCTTTGTTCCTTCCACCTAGTGGCAGTGTGTGGTATTAATCTCCATAATAATATCTAAAGCTATTACAGGTACAATGTCTGAAATCCGGCAACCTCGGGACCGAGTCCAGGCCAATTTCCGGGTTTTGTTGGATTTCAGACCTCGCTGTTGGTGCTCCTCGCCGCCCGCCGATCCTCCACTCCTCGCCGCCCGCCGATTCTCGCGGCCCCCCCATACTGCGTTTTTTAAAATCTGTTTCCTCGTCGCTCGCCGCCCAATGTCGCCATCTTGGCCGCCTCAAAAATGTCCAGTTTTTGGACAGTTCCGGTTTTTGGAATTCCGGATTCGGTACCTTGTACCTGTATTGTAACTAAGCCTGGATTCTGGGGAGGCCCCAGCAGATTGGAAAATTGCAAATGTAATGCCCCTATTTAAAAAAGGAGGCAGACAAAAAGCAGAAAACTATAGACCAGTTAGCCTAACATCTGTGGTTGGAAAGATGTTGGAGTCCATTATTAAAGAAGCAGTAGCAGGACATGCGGAAAAGCAAAATTCGGTCAGGCAGAGTCAGCATGGATTTATGAAGGAGAAGTCATGTTTGACAAATTTTCTAGATTTCTTTGAGGATGTAACGAACAGGGTGGATAAAGGGGAACCAGTGGATGTGGTGTATTTGGACTTCCAGAAGTCATTTGACAAGGTGCCGCATAAAAAGTTACTGCACAAGATAAAAATTCACGGGGTTGGGGATAATATATTAGCATGGATAGAGGATTGGCTATCTAACAAAAAACAGAGAGTCGGGATAAATGGGTCATTCTCGGGTTGGCAATCAGTAACCAGTGCTGGGACCCCAACTATTTACAATCTATATTAACGATTTGGAGGAAGGGACTGAGTGTAACTTAGCCAAGTTTGCCGATGATACAAAGATGGGAGGAAAAGCAATATGTGAGAAGAACACACAAAATCTGCAAAAGGACATAGACCGGCTAAGTGAGTGGGCAAAAATTTGGCAGATGGAGTATAATGTTGAAAAGTGTGAGGTCATGCACTTTGGCAGGAAAAATCAAAAAGCAAGTTATTTAAATGGAGAAAGATTGCAAAGTGCTGCAGTACAGCAGGACCTGGGGGTACTTGTGCATGAAATACAAAAGGTAAGTATGCAGAGACAGCAAGTGATCAGGAAGGCCAATGGAATCTTGGCCTTTATTGCAAAGAGGGGATGGAGTATAAAAGCAGGGAAGTCTTGCTACAGTTGTACAGGATATTGGTGAGACCACACCTAGAATACTGCGTGCAGTTTTGGTTTCCATATTTACGAAAGGATATACTTGCTTTGGAGGCAGTTCAGAGAAGGTTCACAAGGTTGATTCCAGAGATGAAGGGGGTTGAGGGATGACTTAGTTGTAAAGGTTGAGTTAGTTTGGCCTCTACGCATTGGAATTCAGAAGTATGAGAGGTGATCTTATCGAAACGTATAAGATTATGAGGGGGCTTGACGAGGTGGATGCAGAGAGGATGTTGATAGAGAAGACTAGAACTAGAGGACATAATCTTAGAATAAGGGGCCGTCCATTTAAAACTGAGATGAGGAGAAATTTATTTTTTCAGAGGGTTGTGGATCTGTGGAATTCGCTGCCTCAGAGAGCTGTGGAAGCTGGGACATTGAATAAATTTAAGACAGAAATAGACAGTTTCTTAAACGATAAGGGAATAAAGGGTTATGGAGAGCGGGTAGGGAAGTGGACCTGAGTCCATGATTGGATCAGCCATGATCGTATTAAATGGAGGAGCAGGCTCGAGGGGCCATATGGCCTACTCCTGCTCCTATTTCTTATCTTATGTAAAATAACACCCAGGTAATTGTGATTTAAAAACTATTAGATTAGTATTAAAAAATATATAGTTCCTCCAAGCGCTTTAGCATTGTACAATCAGTCAGCTAGTTTAACATTCTGATTTGGTCTACTTGTTTGGATAATATTCAGCATCTGTATCAGCAGTTAAGCTGCTGCTATACCCTGGCATTCACGCTGTTTGGTTGCCGACTGGCTGGTTTCAGGTGCATGCTCAGGTAGAAGCAATCTTGAGATACTTCCCCATCAGATGTGAATGGCACTAGGGACCAAAGGGAGGCAAATCTACGTTCAAAAACAATAAATCCCCAGAGATAGATGGTATTTATCCTAGAATGCTGAAGGCGAGTAGGGAGAAGATTTGTGAGGCACTAACTATCATTGAGTCAGGCAAACTTCGAAGATACAAACAGATTGCAAACAGGCAACTGCAGACCTATTCGTCTTTCTTCAATCCTGTATAAAATAATGGAATTGATTTATCGAGTATAAATTTGAAGATTATCTGTAAAATAATAGCTCAACTAACAGCAGTCATCCTGGATTCTGAAGGGGAAGATCCTGCCAACCCACCTCCTTGACTTCTTTGAAGAAGTAACATTGAGGAAGCGGAGGTGATTTACCAGAATGATACCCGGGATGACGGACTTGAGTTATGGGGAGAGACCAGAGAAGCTGAGATTGTTCTCCTTAGAGCAGAGAAGAATTAGAGGAGATATAATAGAAGTGCTCAAAGTTAAGAGGGGTTTGATAGCGTAAGGAGAAACTTTCCACTAGCGGGTGGGTTGGTAGACTGAGGTCACGAATTTAAGTTAGTTGACAAAAGAACAAGGGAAGGTGAGGAGAAGAAATTGTTTTACGCAACAAGTTGTTATAATTTGGAATTCACTGCCTGAAAGGGTGCTGGAAGCAGATTTAATAGTAACTTTCAATGGGAATGTACACTCGACGATGACATCAGAGCATGATCCCACCGGCTTGGTGTCGATGTCCTTGCGGCCTGCAATTTAAAGTTGCAGTCGGTCAGATTGGACAGGAAAGAAGTGCTTATGTCCCGCCCTCCATTTTAACTGACCCCCGTCTGATTTCCACCAGACAGGGGGAAGTTAAAATTGAGGCCAATTTCTGAAACATTAACTGTCATCTCTCTCTCCAGATGCTGATCACCCTCTTGTGAATTTCCAGAATTTTCTGTGTTTTTTTTTGACTTCAGGTAGTTTTATCTCAGTTTTATATCAATTTCGCATTTGAAAAGACCTTTTTGAGTTTTGGTTCTGACTTGAAATTTATTGCTGTGACAAAAATATTACTAAAATTATTTATCAGAATAAATATTGAAACTTTGGACTGTTCACTCAGAATACTGAATTTGATAATTAAAACCAATCTTTGATACCTACAGTGGTGTGTGCCCAAGGTCTGCAAGCCAAGGATAAAACTGGTTCCAGTGATCCTTATGTCACAGTTCAAGTTGGGAAGACTAAAAAGCGTACCAAAACCATCTACGGGAACCTTAACCCAATCTGGGAGGAGAACTTCAACTTGTAAGTTGCTTTGAATTTCAAATAGGCATTTTCCTTTCTTAGTTGTTGCAATATATGTAAGTTTACTATCCAAAACAGATGGGTTTCTTCCTTCAGACACTTTTAGCAGACCATGAAAGTTGACACAGATACATGAAAACACAAGATTTTGCAATGTGTCGTTGCCACCTAACTTGATGAACACATCTCCTATCACTCTGTTCATATCCCTTCATTCAAGTTTCTAGACTGGCCTGGTCAATGTTACCAGCGACCTTCTGTGTAACTATGACCGTGGTACATTGTTCCTTCTCCTCTTTGATCTCTTCAGTATTCAATGGGCTTGACCACACCATTCATCCTCCAAAATCTCTCCACTTTAGCTCACCTACCAGTCTTACCAGATCAACCGATCTGCAATGATTTGCTGTTAAACCCCTTCTATTTCTATATTCTGTCCCTCCGTAATATTATTCATATGCATGGGAATTATACGAATGCTGATGATATCTCTCCTCCACAACCACTGTAGCTTCCATGACTTTGGTTGTGGTGAATGATTGCCTGATGTTGTAGACCAATCCAAATTATTTGCAACTCAGTGTTAGCAAGATCAAAGCCATCCTGTTTGCCCACTGCCAGAAGTTTCTGGCCCTAATCCCCACTTCCATCTTCATTCCTGATACCTGTAGAAGCTCAACTTGGTGCACAACCTCAGTGCCCTGCTGGACCTGGAGCTTCAAACCACGCATCCAGCACATTACCAAGACTGCTATTTCCACCCCTGAAATATTGCCCATTTCTGTCCCCATCACTGAAACCCTAATTTCAGGCCTTTGTCACATCCAGAGTTGTCCATTACCCTCCTTAGTCCCAAGTTCCCTTCTACATAAATTGCAACTCATCTTGAATTCTGCTACACACATACTATCCTATACAAATTTCTGCTCAAAAATTATCGCTATCCTGCTGACCTTCAATGGCTCAACATCCTCTGCGTATCGATCTCTAAATCCTCATCTATTAATCCGGTCTACAGTTACAACCTGCTTCAGCACTATGCCCCAGCTTTCATCCTCCACTCTCCCAAATCCTGTCTGTCTTTCTTCATCCTTTCTCACCTTGAAGAGCCTTCTTAAAGCCTACCTTTCAATTACACTTTTGGTTACCTAACCTAATTCTTTCCTACTGCTTGGGCTGAACCCTAAACTGTGAAGCTCCTTGGAACATTTTGCCACATTAAAGGTGCTTTATAAATGTACATTGTTAATGATTACAACAACAACGTACCTTTATATGGTGTAGTAAAACATCCCAAAGTCCTTCACAGGAGTGTAAACAGACAAAAATTTATACTGAGCCAAAGGAAATATTAGGGCGGCTAACTAAAAGCTTGGTTAAACAGATAGGTACTAAGGAGCATTTTAAAGGAGGAGCAAGAGAGAAGTTTAAGGAGGGAATTAATGCTTCCGGCCAAGTCGCCTGAAGGCGCAGTCGGTTGTGCCGCTGGAAGAGGTTAGGGAAGGGTGAGACCATGGAGGGATTTGAACATAAGGATGAGAATTTTAAAATCGAGCTACTGATGGACGGACGGGAGCCAATGTAGATCAGTGAGCACGAGTAATGGTGAATGGAACTTGGTATGAGTTAGAATACGGGCAGCAGAGTTTTGAATGAGCTCAAGTTTATGGAGGGTGGAAGATGTTTAGCTGGCCAGGAGAGCATGGGGAATGAATTATAACAAAGTCTTACTTAGTTATTTATTCTGAAAATTTAATACAAGATAATTTGATTTATACCTGTAGTGCATTAACAACTAGTAGAAATCTTTTGAAATTATTTTTTGTTAGTGAACATTTTTCATCTATCATTATCGTATCTCAGGCGTTCCGTTGAAAATACATCGTGAAGAGGCAGATAGGAAAAGCCAAGCTGCTTGCTTATAGAGTTCAATCACAGAGCAATATTAACGGAGGCCTGACAGCAGATCATCTGACTGCTCTTTCTCAATGGGACAAGAGTGTGTGCTTCAGCAAAATCTAAAAGGAAATATAAGGGAAACAGTAACCTTTCCTTTCAGTGTGATGTTTGTTTTTAGCCCATATTTATACTTGTGAAACATCCCACTAACTGCCTGCCCTCCAATCCTGTGTGACCCTCAGCAGACCTGCTTCATGTGTTTCCCTGACTTAGACAAATCTTGGTGCCATGATTCAGTGCCATTGTAATTCCTGCTCTGTGTCTGAATGCAGAAACAGAACTTGTTAATTCAGAAAATAACAGTTGTTTTATTTCAGTGAATGTCACAATTCATCTGACCGAATAAAAGTGCGAGTGTGGGATGAAGATGATGACATCAAATCACGGGTAAAACAAAGGTTTAAGAGGGAATCTGATGACTTTTTGGGACAGACCATCATTGAAGTTCGAACTCTAAGTGGAGAAATGGACGTCTGGTATAACCTAGGTAAGTACCAATGTTTAGCTTTCCCTTGTTAGATATTTGTTCTGATTGTTCTGTATTGCCTCTAGATATATCTAAATGGATAATAATTTGCATACAGTAATGCTAAAATAATGACACAGCAGTCACATCTCCAACACTGAGTATTATTTCCATGTTATAACATTTACATATCCACTTTTATGAAAATATTATAGCAATGCTATAATCTAGCATCATCAAAATTAAACCATACCCCGCATCTGTTTAAGGTTGTTTGCAGAGCTTTGGCATTTCATTTAAAAATAAAAATATATAATGATTTCTGTTGCATTTTCCTTCCAACAGTTTAAGCTGAAATGCAGAGGCTAATAAATGACAAATGTTTAACGAGTTTTACATAGGAATGTACAGAACCAGAAAAGGCAGCCACAGTCAATCGGGCTTTTCCCAAAATTGAGAAAACATTATACGTCATTCCCTCTCATACCATCCCTTTGCTCCTGTCGCCAAATACTCATCCAACTCCTTCAATTTACGGACACAGTCCCCCTCTACTGCCTTCCAAGGATAGTCCACACATTCACCACCTTCTGTATAAAGTGACTAAATCTAAACTATTTTCAGGTCAAGTTTAAATTTAATGCTGCTATAATAAAGTTACACTTTCAGAAGTTTATGTTTGTAATCGTTATGTTGTACCCATTTTTAATTTCAATTCAATATGAACTGCCTTGTAAACTTTTTATTTGTGCTTAACACTTTGAATGCTTAATTCAAAATGCACCCCTGCCTTCTACCATACAACACAAAAAGCATTATTTTCTTTAGCTGGGCAATGCTAATTATAATGAAGAAGAATTAATCAAATCATGTGCAAAACTGTAGCATGTTTAGGGTGGGTGAGGCAGCAGACTGGTGGACTTGTGTTCAATGGCCAATAAAATAGAGAATCATGGCGACCAGAATTCCAACAGCACCAATCCACCAAAGGGTTGGGACTTGAATGCAAACGCAGTGAAAGACACAGACTCCATCTAAAATTCCAAGGATCGGATCGCTAGCATAGAAAGAGAGAGTTCAATTGAGGCTTTACAAAGACAATGGCAGAGTCGCTGGGATAGTCTGGAAATCATCTAGATGTGCCCCCTTAATGTAGGGGAGTGTAGGTGGAAGTCTTGCAAATTGGTCCTCTCCACTAAAATTTACTTGCCATTTTATGCGAGGCGGAATCTCAGTGGAATAGGAAATATATAGGAGCTTAGTAGCAGGAATATGCCATTCAGCCTCTCGAGCCTGTGCTGTCATTCAAACAGATTATGGTTAATCTGTACCTCAACTACAGTTACTCACCTTTTGATCCATATCCCTTGATGTCATTACCTAAAAATAAATCTATTGGTCTCAGTCAAATATCAATTGATTCCACATCCACAATCTATTGGGGGAGAATTCCAGATTTCCACTACAAATTATGTGAAAAAGTGCTTCTTGATTTCACTGGCCTAGCTCTAATTGTAAACTTATGTCCTCTTGTTCTGGATTTCCCCCACCGGAAGTTTCACTGTATCTACCCAATGGAATCTCTTTATCATTTTAATCAATTAATTAGATTACTCCTCAACCATTTAAACTCAAAGGAATACAAGCCTCATAATTTAGCTCTTTATTGGGAACAGTTGCATAGTGGTTATATTACTGGACTAGCAATCCAGAGGCCTGGATTAATGATCCAGAGAAGCGAGTTCAAATCCCACCACGGCAGCTGCGGAATTTAAATTCAGTTGATTAAATAAATCTGGAATAAAAAAGCTAGTATGAATAATGGTCACCATGAAACTATCACTTTGTGGTAAAAACCCATCTGGTTCACTAATGTCCTTTAGGAAAGGAAATCTGCTGTCCTTACCTGGTCTGGCCTATATGTGACTCCAGACACACAGCTATGTGATTGACTCTTAAATGCCCTCTGAATTGGCCTAGCAAGCTACAAAAAACAGTAATAAGAATAAAACCGGACAGACCACCTAGCATCGACCTCGGCACGGGCTATCATAGAATCATAGAAATTTACAGCACTGAAGGAGGCCATTTGGCCCAACGTGTCCTTGCCGGCCGACAAAGAACTATCCAGCCTAATCGCAATTTCCAAGTCTTGGTCCTTAGCCTTGTAGGTTACGGCACTTCAAGTGCATATCCAAGTACTTTTTAAATGCTATGAGGATTTCTGCCTCTACCACCCTTTCGGGCAGGAAGTTCCAGACCCCCATCACCCTCTGGGTGAAAGAAGGTATCCTCAAATCCCCTCTAAACCTCCTACCAACTACTTTCAATCTATGCCCCCTGGTTATTGACCTCTCTGCTAAGGGAAATAGGTCCCTCCTATTCACTCTATTTAGGCCCCTCATAAATTTTATACACCTCAATTAGATCTCCCCTCAGCCTCTTCTGTTCCAAAGAAAACAACCCCAGCCTATCCAATCTTTCCTCATAGCTAAAATTCTCCAGTCCAGGAAACCTCCTCTTAAATCTCCTGTGTACACTCTCTCTAGTGGACACGACTGGCTATGGACACGACAATGGCACACCCAGCCCAGTCGACCCTGCAATGTCCTCCTCACTAACATCTGGGGACTTGTGCCAAAATCGGGAGAGCAGTTCCACAGACTAGTCAAACAACAAGCCTAACATGGTTGTACTCACAGGATCATACCTTTCAGCCAATGTCCCAGACACTTCCATCACCATCCCTGGGTATGTCCTGTCCCACCAGCAGAACAGACCCACCAAAGGTGGCGGCACAGTAGTATACAGTCTTGGGATCCTCAACATTGACTCTGGACCCCATGAAGTCTCATGACTTCAGGTCAAACCTGCTGATTGCCACCTACCATCCTCGCTCAGCTGATGAATCAGTACTCCTCCATGTTGAACTCCACTTGGAACAAGCACTGAGAGTAGCAAGGGCACAGAACATACACTGGATAGGGAACTTCAATGTCCATCACCAAGAGTGGCTCGGTAGCACCACTATTGACCGAGCTGTCCGAGTCCTGAAGGACATAACTGCCAGGCTGGGCCTGCAGCAGGTGGTAAGACAATCAACACGGGGGAAAGACCTACTTGGCCTCATCCTCATCAATCTACCTGTCGCAGATGCATCTGTCCCTGATCGCATTGGTAACAGTGACCACCGCACAGTCATTGTGGAGACGAGGTCCCATCTTCACACTGAGGCCACCCTCCATTGTGTTGTGTAGCACTACCACCGGGCTAAATGGAATAGATTCATGACCAATCTAACAGCACAAAACTGTGCATCCATGAGGCTCTGTGGCCCATCAGCAGCAGCAGAATTGTATTCCACCACAATCTGTAACATCATGGCCCGGCATATCCCTCATTCTACCATTACCATCAAGCCAAGGGATCAACCTTGGCTCAATAAGGAGTGCAGAAGAGCATGCCAGGAGCAGCACCAGATGTACCAAAAAATGGGGTGCCAACCTGGGGAAGCTGCAACACAGGACTACATGCATGCTAAACAGCGGAAGCGGCATGCTATAGACTGAGCTAAGCAATCCCACAATCAACGGATTAGATCAAAGCTCTGCAGTCCTGCCACATCCAGTCGTGAATGGTGGTGGACCATTAAACAACTAACTGCAGGAGGAGACTCCATAAATAACCCCATCTTCAATGATGGCAGAGCCCAGCACGTGAGTGCAAAAGACAAGGCTGAAGCATTTGCATTCATCTTCAGCCAGAAGTGGCAAGCAGATGATCCATATTGGCCTCCTCTTGATGTTCCCACCACCATCACAGAAGCGTGTCTTCAGCCAATTTGATTCACTCCACGTGATATCAAAGAATATCTGAGCGCACTGCATACAGCAAAGGTTATGGGCCCCGACAACATCCCGGCTGTCATGCTTGTGCTCCAGAACTAGCTGTGCCTCTAGCCAAGCTGTTCCAGTACAGCTACAACACTGGCATCTATCCGACAATGTGGAAAACTGCCCAGATATGTGCTGTCCACAAAAAGCAGGACAATCTAATCCATCCAATTACCACCCTATCTATCTAATCTCAGTCATCAACAAAGTGACGGAAGGTGTCATCGCCAGTGCTATCAAGCAGCACTTATTCACCAGTAATCTGCTCACCGATGTTAATTATGGGTTCCGCCAGGATCACTCGGCTCCAGACCTTATTACAGCCTTGGTCCAAAAATGGTCAAAAGAGCTGAATTCCAGAGCTGATGTGAGAGTGACTGCCCTTGACATCAAGGCAGTATTTGACCAAGTGTGGCATCAAGGAGCCCTAAAAACTGAAGTCAATAGGATTAGGGTGAAAACTCTCCACTGGCTGGAGTCATACCTAGCACAAAGGATGATGGTTGTGGTTGTTGGTCAATCATCACAGCCCCAGGACATTACTGCAGGAGTTCCTCAGGGCAGTGTCCTCGGCCCAACCATGTCAGCTGCTTCAATAATGACCTTCACTCTATCATAAGGTCAGAAGTGGGGATGTTCGCTGATGATTTCACAGTGTTCCGTTCCATTTGCAACTCCTCAGATAAAGAAGCAGTCCATGCCCGCATGCAGCAAGACCTGGACGACATTCAGGCTTGGGCTGATAAGTGACAAGTAACATTCGTGCCACACAAGTACCAGGCAATGTCTATCTCCAACAAGTGAGAGTCTAACCGTAGCTCGTGACATTCAATGGAATTACCATTGCCGAATCCCCCATTATCACATCCTGGGGGTTACCATTGACCAGAAACTTAACTGGACCATCCACATAAATTCTGTGGCAACAAAAGCAGGTCAGAGGCTGGATATTCTGTGGCGAGAGCCTCACATCTTGACTCCCCAAAGCCTTTACACCATCTACAAGGCACAAGTCAGGAGTGTAATGGAATACTCTCCACTTGCCTGGATAAGTGCAGCTCCAACAATGCTCAAGAAGTTTGACACCATCCAGGACAAAGCAGCCTGCTTGATTAGCACCCCATCCACCACCTTAAACATTCAATCCCTCTACTACTGGCGCTGCAGTTCACCAAGGGTTCTTTGACTGCAGCTCCCAAACCCATGACCTTTAACGCCTAGAAGGACAAGGGCAGCAAGCACATGGGAACACCATCACCTGCAAGTTTTCCTCAAAGTTACACACCATCTTGACTTGGAAGTATCTCACTGTTCCTTGATAGTTACTGGATTAAAATCCTGGAACTCCCTCCCTAGCAGCAATATGAAAGTACCTTCACCACACGGACTTCAGCGGTTCAAGAAGGCAGCTCAGTGCCACCTTCTTGAGGGCAGTTAGGGATGGGCAATAAAAGCTGGCCTTGCCAGCGATGCCGATATCCCATGAACAAATAAAAAAAAGTCCTGGAAAAATTCTGGTAAATCTGCAGTGCACCCTGTCTAAGACCAATATATTCCGCCTGAGGTGCAATACTCAAAACTGAACTCCAGATGGGATCTGACGAAGGTCTGTCCAACTGAAGAATGTACCTATGCACTAGCTTTTAGTGATTTATGTACATATTCTATAAATAGGGTTATGCCCAAATTTCATTCCTTTTCTGCTCTGACTTCCAATTGGAATTTTGGACTAAGGGAGTGTTGCAGCACTAAAGGAGGTAATTTAAACCAATTTTGGTCCAGCCCCTTTACCCCTTGTAGAAAATCTTTGCTCTGTCCCCATTGATTCTCCACTGTTTTCTGCCAATTTTTCTTTCCAATTCATCTGTGCTAATTTTAATCTTGTTGAAGTTTGCCGTATGGCACCTTTATCATTGGTTCCCTCCTTTCATCTTGTATATTGAACCTAATTATGTTGTGGTCGCTGTTTCAGATATTTTCCCTACCCTTACATTACCTACTTGTCCCAATTATTTCTAAGAATTAGATCCATCGTTGTCCCGTTATTCATTGGATTAAAAAAGTACTGACATAGAAAGCAGTCATGATCATGTTGTAGAAAATTCTTTTGTCACTTAGATTACTTTTACCCCAGTCTATCTTTGGATAATTAAAATCACCCTTTATTACACCTGTTCTAAATTTGGCTATCATTACTTTATCAAGTACTGTGAAAGTTTCCCACACGATCTGTCCCATTCACCCCCAAAGTATACTATAGTTGTACAGAGCAATATGACGATGATCATGGAAAAGTGAATACCTCAGAACAGTCTCCACCTTTCCAATTGAATTAGGACAAGACGAGATGGCAAACTATAGGGATATAACCGAGGGACATGAAAACATTGTACATGCATTCTCTATAGAAATTATAGAGTTTTTAAAATGGTGCAGATTGCATTTTGCAGAACTCAAAGAGTTAAGCTATTAAAAATATGTTGCATCTTTTTATTTGTTCTCATTTCCTTTTTCAGTTACTGTTTTAGGATCTGAATATTGGTATCAAGGCAGTCAAAAGGAAATGCTACAAGACCCGAGATACATTACCATACAGGTTTTTATTTTTAAAGAGTGTGCCTGTAGTGTAGAAGCTTAAAGAAAAATTAAAGATCATGTGCTGGTCTGTATGACATCTACAAAGTTCAACACACAATATACAATATAAAGTCATCAAAATCATTTTAATCAAGTTTTATTGATGACATCGAATTTTAATTAATTTACCTGTTTTTGTAATGGAGAAAACAGCTTCAGTCTTATTAGGACTACCAATAAATGGAAATGTTTATTAAACAATCTAAGAACTTAAGTACAGGAACGTAAATCTAAGAACTTAAGTACATGTACGGTAAATATAAATAGAATTCTAGTCTAAACTAAATGATTAAAAAATCATTTATATGCAAATAAAATAAGTACATATCAAACTCAGCATATCTAGGTTGTGGGGGCGGGGACATAGTGGTCTTGTGTATTTCTGTATTTGCACTTTATGCTATGTAGGGTATCGTAGAAATTCTCCAGTTGTGAGTTCCTCATTCGCAATAGGCCACTCCGGGGAGGCACTGACCAGCAAGGAACACTTAACACTTGGAGAGCAAGTTGTTTAGCACTGTTTTTGCCCATCATCTAGCAGCTGGCGGTGGCGTAGAAATAGCTCACCCAACAACCTTTGTGGGAAATTATGTATTCTGTGTCAGAAGCTAAAGAAAGAAATAACTCTTTTTTTAGTGTTTTAATAATGTTATGAAATTAGAATTCAACAAACCTGAACAATTGGACTGATTTAACTAAGTAGAATCTGGCAATCACATTTTAATAACCTTCAAAAGATAGATGTAAGTGAGGTAGATGCACTCGCCTTTCTAAAATAGACTAGTAGACCTGCTGTGGCGTTAAACACAAGTAGTCTGGGACATGAGCCACGGGGTGGAGCAGTCAAGCAGAGATGAAATGCAAAGCTAACCATGTGGAAATTGGAGCCGAATGTAAGGTCCTCGTGAAACTGGGTATGAAATGGGGTCAATTTTCTGTTACCTGGCAACTGAAAGCAGCAAAGTACAGAGCCTGAGGTGAGCCTGGCTGGGTCTGAGCAGAAAGAAACTCTGGGGTACAAGAAGAAGAAAGGCATAAATGAGGTTGAGCCCAGAAGTGGAAGGATTTGTGTGGCTCAGGTTGGGAAGAGATGGGTGGAGTTTATAAAGGTCAGATAGAGGCCAGTGAGAAGAAGGATCAGTGGTGAGCCTTGAACCTTGGGACTGTCGCCAGTACTGTAATAAACAAAATCTAGTGAGTTTTCACTTCTACACAGCCTCCTTTTTATTTCATTGGTTGACAATGTTGTCAGTGAAATATGGTTGCATTTTTTTGCAGAATGTTTGGTTATCAGCACTCAGAAAAATAACCCTCATCATAGGCAGTCCCTTGGAATCGAGGAAGACTTGCTTTCACTCTTAAAATGAGTTCTTAGGTGGCTGAACAGTCCAATATGAGAGCCACAGTCCCTGTCACAGGTGGGACAGATAGTCGTTGAGGGAAAGGTTTGCCGCACACTCCTTCTGCTGCCTGCGCTTGATTTCTGCATGCTCTCGGCGATGAGACTCGAGGTGCTCAGCGCCCTCCCGGATGCACTTCCTCCACTTAGGGCAATCTTTGACTATCTGTATGGCTATACAACATTGCACACCTGGCGCAGCTCTTCGCAGCGGTGCTTCTAAGCGCCGCTGCAAAACGGGACAGGAGAATCGTGTCGGGGCGCAGAAGACCTTACCACCTCATTTCTCGCCGCTCTGTGTCGAAACCAAAGCGCAAAGCACTTGAAAATCTAGCCTAATGAGTGAAAATCTGCTGCCAAGTTATTTATAACTACTTACTAGAGAGGGATTTGGTTATAAAATAGTTTTGTTTTTTTAATTCCATGGTTGAGCACATTATTAATTACATTTTCCTGACAGTAGAATTCACTTTTAATGTCTAGTTTATAATGGGCATAGCTTCATCAACAGAAAGTGATGAGAGAGTATCTTCTGGAAGAGAAGGACTTGTTTTACACATACCATTCAAAGAATCTAAAATAATTCATGTCCATTTCTCTCAGACTGTTAATAAACCACATATTAACAATCTAAGACAGTAGTCAAACAAATACTTAATGATGGCACACTTTCTGTGACTCCGTTTGCTCAAACAGATGCTTTAAGTAATGTAAAAAAACGAACATTTTCTGACAGGTTCTCCTCAGCATATATGATCTTTAATTAGGTTGTGGTACTGCTTAGTGTTCCTGCTGGAACAGAACTGCTGTTTATTTTTTTTAAAGAGTTAGGACATAATCTTTGACCCATTCAAATGGTAAGAAACTTTGGGTTAGAAATTAGTCAGCCTAACGCACGTTTTAATGCGTTTTTTTTGGCTTTAAAACTGCTTTTTTGTTCTTAAAATAAAGTGCACAAAATTCCCCAAAGTTTAAGAATGGCGTTTTCAAAATATCACCATTTTCCGGATCGCCATACCTTAAAAATAGGAACGCCTAAATTTGGCCATTCGGCGAACCTGTACTTGGGTCAAAAAACAACACATGGAAAAAGCAGGCGTTGCAGCCTAAGGAACGTCGGTAAGTAAGAAAACCTACAAAAAAGGTAAGTTGAAGTTTTTAAAAAACATTTTTTTTTTCAGCGATTCATTTCTTAAGGCTTTTGTGAATGTTTTCTCATATTTTTTATTTTTGCAAATTTTTTTTGCGTTTTCTCCCCTGTATTTTTGGCAATATCAGCCTCGCTGTAAAGTTATAGAGAAAGGTGGTATTAAACACGATTCCTCCAGCAACGTCGTTTTTTAACGACGGTTTTTTTCTGGCCAAACTTACCCCCTTAAAAAATGGCAAAAAAAATGTTCTTATTTCTTCACAAAAATGACATTATTTATCAAATATCGACAGACTTGTGAATTTCTAGCCCTTTGAATTACTTTTTTCATTACTTAAGCTAATTTTACCTTCTGTCTATCACAGCTCATAATGTGTCCTGAAATCATTTTTGTGTAATATTTAAACATAAAGTGCATCATGCCACAAAGGCACTATGGTTTGACAAAATAACATGTTAACGGACCACTAGTTGGGTCCGATGGAAATAAGCATGTTTTTGCAATTACACTCCAAAGTTTCTGTTGTATTGTTTTTGTTGATCTTTGACGGGAATGTCCTAGAGGGCCTGGAAATAAAAACGGCGAGTTATTACCACACCAATATGAGTGTTTATTCGGGCATAATAAAAAGAAACACTTATTTATGCTTCAGCTAACTTGCACAGCTATGCATAATCACATATTTGTCCATTTTATAATATTAACCAGCACTGCTTTATCCACATCTCTTTTGGTGGGGGGAGAAGAGCTTATTTCTAATCTTAACCATGTTAATTTAATGATCATGGCCTCTAGGTTCTGTACAAAGTAAATCATTTTCCTACATTTACAAATCCACTTCTATTAGTATTTTAAAAACCTAGATTATGGTCTCATCTCAAACTTCTTTTCTCTGGTGAAAAAAACTCAATTCATTTCAGTCTCTCTCCATAATTCAACGCTCTAAATCTTAGCATCATCCTTGCTTTTTGAATTGTTTCCACATATGAGGGAGTAGCTGATTTGCAGTTTGGATATAGGTAGGTTTCTTTCTCCTTGAACTGTTAAAGAAAAATATAGGGCTGAATTTGTGGCCCCCACGGGTGTGTATGAGGTGCGCACGCGCCCGTAGGGACCCCGCAAGTTCCGGGTTTAAGCATGCACTGCTTAATCCGGAAATTGCGATTTGTCAAGAATCCTCTTGACAAATCGTACGAATCCAAAAGAAAATGGCTTTCGCGGGCAGAGAGTTGGGCTACTTGCGCTTGAAATTCTTACGCCTGGTAAGCGTAAGAGTTTAAAAAAACAGAAAAATAAAATGTGATCACTCGTTTATATATTAAAAACCCTGTCAATAAGAAGTTATTTTTAGCCCCGTGTAAACATGTAAAATAAATTGTTTAAAATATTTAATTAAATGGCATTTCAATTAATTTTAAATATGTAATATAAGAACATAAGAAATAGGAGCTTAGAGTAGGCCATCTGGCCCCTTGAGCCTGCTCTGCCATTCAATAAGATCATGGCTGATCTGAACTTGGCCTCAAGATGTTTTTTAAAATTTATTTCACGTGTTCGTGCATTTTTTAAGTGATTCCCATTCGTAGTTATGGGGTTTCCATGCAAATGGAAACCCCATAAGTATGAATGGAGATTCCCTTCGTGTATTGGTTTTGCAAGCCCAAGTGATCCCAGGGGCGCTTGCAAAGGATAGAGACGCATGCGGTTCGCAAGCACCCGGGATATGTAGTCCTCTACCCGCGTGTACCCAGAGAGGCCTAGGACCGCAGATCTACAAACATCCCGGACCACCAAGTAAATTCGTAGATTTTTTGCAGGTCGGAGGATCCATCCGCGGGAAGCCTCCGACCACAATTCCTACCTCATAAATTTCAAAAATAAACTCTTTTGGATTTGGCAATAAACTAGACCAAGAATCAAGTGCTGAACTGTCACATTAGGCTCCTTTTTGTAGTTATCAAGGAGCAAACACTTATTAATGCTTATTAGAAACATAGAAACATAGAAAATAGATGCAGGAGTAGGCCATTCGGCCCTTCTAGCCTGCACCGCCATTCAATGAGTTCATGGCTGAACATGCAACTTCAGTACCCCATTCCTGCTTTCTCACCATACCCCTTGATTCCCCTAGTAGTAAGGACTTCATCTAACTCCTTTTTGAATATATTTAGTGAATTGGCCTCAACAACTTTCTGTGGTAGAGAATTCCACAGGTTCACCACTCTCTGGGTGAAGAAATTCCTCCTCATCTCAGTCCTAAATGGCTTCCCCCTTATCCTTAGACTGTGTCCCCTGGTTCTGGACTTCCCCAACATTGGGAACATTCTTCCTGCATCTAACCTGTCTAACCCCGTCAGAATTTTAAACGTTTCTATGAGGTCCCCTCTCATTCTTCTGAACTCCAGTGAATACAAGCCCAGTTGATCCAGTCTTTCTTGATAGGTCAGTCCCGCCATGCCGGGAATCAGTCTGGTGAACCTTCGCTGCACTCCCTCAATAGCAAGAATGTCCTTCCTCAGGTTAGGAGACCAAAACTGTACACAATACTCCAGGTGTGGCCTCACCAAGGCCCTGTGCAATTGTAGCAACACCTCCCTGCCCTTGTACTCAAATCCCCTCGCTATGAAGGCCAACATGTCATTTGCTTTCTTAACCGCCTGCTGTACCTGCATGCCAACCTTCAATGACTGATGTACCATGACACCCAGGTCTCGTTGCACCTCTCCTTTTCCTAATCTGTCACCATTCAGATAATAGTCTGTCTCTCTGTTTTTACCACCAAAGTGGATAACCTCACATTTATCCACATTATACTTCATCTGCCATGCATTTGCCCACTCACCTAACCTATCCAAGTCGCTCTGCAGCCTCATAGAATCCTCCTTGCAGCTCACACTGCCACCCAACTTAGTGTCATCCGCAAATTTGGAGATACTACATTTAATCCCCTCGTCTAAATCATTAATGTACAGTGTAAACAGCTGGGGCCCCAGCACAGAACCTTGCGGTACCCCACTAGTCACTGCCTGCCATTCTGAAAAGTCCCCATTTACTCCTACTCTTTGCTTCCTGTCTGACAACCAGTTCTCAATCCATGTCAGCACACTACCCCCAATCCCATGTGCTTTAACTTTGCACATTAATCTCTTGTGTGGGACCTTGTCGAAAGCCTTCTGAAAGTCCAAATATACCACATCGACTGGTTCTCCCTTGTCCACTCTACTGGAAACATCCTCAAAAAATTCCAGAAGATTTGTCAAGCATGATTTCCCTTTCACAAATCCATGCTGACTTGGACCTATCATATTACCTCTTTCCAAATGCACTGCGATGACATCCTTAATAATTGATTCCATCATTTTACCCACTACCGATGTCAGGCTGACCGGTCTGTAATTCCCTGTTTTCTCTCTCCCTCCTTTTTTTAAAAGTGGGGTTACATTGGCTACCCTCCACTCCATAGGAACTGATCCAGAGTCAATGGAATGTTGGAAAATGACTGTCAATGCATCCACTATTTCCAAGGCCACCTCCTTAAGTACTCTGGGATGCAGTCCATCAGGCCCTGGGGATTTATCGGCCTTCAATCCCATCAATTTCCCCAACACAATTTCCCAACTAATAAGGATTTCCCTCAGTTCCTCCTCCTTACTAGACCCTCCGACCCCTTTTATATCCGGAAGGTTGTTTGTGTCCTCCTCAGTGAATACCGAACCAAAGTATTTGTTCAATTGGTCCGCCATTTCTTTGTTCCCCGTTATGACTTCCCCTGATTCTGACTGCAGGGGACCTACGTTTGTCTTTACTAACCTTTTTCTCTTTACATATCTATAGAAACTTTTGCAATCCGTCTTAATGTTCCCTGCAAGCTTCTTCTCGTACTCCATTTTCCCTGCCCTAATCAAACCCTTTGTCCTCCTCTGCTGAGTTCTAAATTTCTCCCAGTCCCTGGGTTCTCTGCTATTTCTGGCCAATTTGTATGCCACTTCCTTGGCTTTAATGCTATCCCTGATTTCCCTTGATAGCCACGGTTGAGCCACCTTCCCTTTTTTATTTTTACGACAGACAGGAATGTACAATTGTTGTAGTTCATCCATGCGGTCTCTAAATTTCTGCCATTGCCCATCCACAGTCAACCCCTTCAGTATCATTCGCCAATCTATCCTAGCCAATTCACGCCTCATACCTGCAAAGTTACCCTTCTTTAAGTTCTGGACCATGGTCTCTGAATTAACTGTTTCATTCTCCATCCTAATGCAGAATTCCACCATATTATGGTCACTCTTCCCCAAGGGGCCTCGCACAACGAGATTGCTAATTAATCCTCTCTCATTACACAACACCCAGTCTAAGATGGCCTCCCCCCTAGTTGGTTCCTCGACATATTGGTCTAAAAAACCATCCCTTATGCACTCCAGGAAATCCTCCTCTACCGTATTGCTTCCAGTTTGGTTAACCCAATCTATGTGCATATTAAAGTCACCCATTATAACTGCTGCATCTTTATTGCACGCACCCCTAATTTCATGTTTGATGCCCTCCCCAACATCACTACTACTGTTTGGAGGTCTGTACACAACTCCCACTAACGTTTTTTGTCCTTTGGTATTCTGCAGCTCTACCCATATAGATTCCACATCATCCAAGCTAATGTCCTTCCGAACTATTGCCTTAATTTGCTCCTTAACCAGCAATGCTACCCCACCTCCTTTTCCTTTTATTCTATCTTTCCTGAATGTTGAATACCCCTGGATGTTGAGTTCCCAGCCCTGATCATCCTGGAGCCACGTCTCCGTAATCCCAATCACATCATATTTGTTAACATCTATTTGCACAGTTAATTCATCCACTTTATTGCGGATACTCCTTGCATTAAGACACAAAGCCTTCAGGCTTGTTCTTTTAACACCCTTTGTCCTTTTAGAATTTTGCTGTACAGTGGCCCTTTTTGTTCTTTGCCTTGGGTTTCTCTGCCCTCCACTTTTCCTCATCTCCTTTCTGTCTTTTGCTTTTGCCTCCTTTTTGTTTCCCTCTGTCTCCCTGCATTGGTTCCCATCCCCCTGCCATATCAGTTTAAAACCTCCCCAACAGCACTAGCAAACACTCCCCCTAGGACATTGGTTCCGGTCCTGCCCAGCTGGTGTCATTAGGAATGTTAAACCCTTTATTAGGTCACTGTAAAAATTTTATTATATTGTTTCAGCTGTGTCAGCCTCCTTAAAATCACAAAAGCTATTAAAAAGCTTGTGTGAATTTGACAGAGGCAACATATTTGTTAACCCAGTTTCTGTCGAGTCAGCTGCCTCTTTATTTATCTTTCATTTGTTCTCCACGACTTCTTCTGTCTTTTGTACAATCTCCTGAAAGAAGAAGAAACTGGAGCATTACTTTGACAAATATTAGGATGTTGTTGCAAAAAAAAAAATCCTCTGATGAGAACTGTGAAGAAAAAGATATTCTGTAAAATCGAGCTTTGTTCTAATATCAAAACTTCTACTGAAAGGAAATGTGCTACGGGTGCACTGAAATGCACACTCAGCTCTTTGTTGAGTTAAGACAGCACCTGAGTAATGTTTATGCTCATATTTTGCTTTATGTGGATCTATTTGTATGTATTATTTAAAACAAGGATTAAATAAGTGTTCCACGATGTAAGAATACAGAGTAATTCTTAATCAAAACTATTTAAAAGTTGTAAGGTAAATCATGTCTCCCATGCTGCCAGCAGGGAGCTGCACTCCAAAGGACGAGAGGCCAAAGAAGCAGGGCTACAAGGTGCTGAATTTGTGCTGTAAATCAATTCTTCAATTTTTAACTGATCTTTTTTGTTTCCAGTTATCAAACAAGTGGGTCTTTAAGTTATTTTATTAGGCTGATAAATTTGCAACGAGTGGTGGGCTGTATTCCTGTGATTCTCATTGTAAAATTATAAATTATTGGTCTAGTTGGGAGCTGCATGTCTTGAAATTATTTGCTACTGTGCAAACCTGTTCTGTTTTTTTTTTAAAGCCTGAAGAATTAGATTCAGAACTTAGCTAGAAATTTACTCATAATGTTTCACTTCTTTTTCTGTTTTGTGTTGATAATTTCCACATCCAGATAAGCGTACTGACAGATCTGCAGTGTCTGGTGCTATCCGGTTACATATTAGCGTGGAGATAAAAGGAGAAGAGAAGGTAGCACCCTACCATGTTCAGTACACGTGTCTACATGAGGTAATGGATTAGCTGTGAGTTATTAGATGAATGTCCATGTTTTCTCCCCAGTGGGGAGTCCATTGATGTCTTGCAAACATCCTAGATATTGGCCCGGATTTGTGGCGGTAATGACGGTGAAACTGTCATTACCCCTCTGAAACTGACAGCGACTTTAGGTTTTAGCGCATGCACAGATGAGCGCAAAAATCCAGAAGTTTCAGTCAATTATTCCCTGCTCCATCACAGGTTGCACCGTGGAACTCCCCAGTGCAGGCAAACAATCCTTGAGGACAAAAACTTCCCCTATTACGCTGGAATATTGCTATTAAACCTCCTTCCTCCCGCCCAAAATAAAAAGGTTAAGTCTTATTGAAGGAGGTGAAACTGGGTTTTTAATGGTGTATTGACTGCTGAACTACCATTCTGGCCCTGAATTTTATGAGTGGAATGTCAATTCTTTCCATTAATATTAATAAGAATTGCATGGCTTTTATATTTTGTTTAAGTTTGTTTGATACTTCAATTTCTACCTTTTATCCTATATGAATGACACAATCTTTATTTTGCTCTCTGTAAAAAAATTTATAAAAAGTAAATTAAAATTTGTGCATTTTACTTCCTGGTTTACTGTCTGAGAATTCTTCAGTGTGATTGGCTGTTCAGCCTGCTTAATGATATCACTGGACGCTGGAGATTCGCTTGATTTAGCGCCAGATTTAAACAAAGTTTGGGAGAGCTGAAATTGATGCCACAGAGATCGCTATATCTTTGTCGGCAGCTTTCTTCGAGGTCACGGCGAGTGCCGTTGTTTGGCCACTGACTGCATATTCCGGGCCATTATGTTTGTTAAGAACACAAGGGAAGAAAAATTCAGGATTAAAATCTTCAGCTACTGTCTTTTCCCCCAGTGGTGTATCTACTTTGGATGTAACCCATTGAAAAACTGTACTTAATCATAAACAGCATCTTTTCTATAAGTCACGGATACCTGATATCAGTTTTTTTAATAAATCCATTGAGATGTAGGCTGATTTACTGCAAAGTTATGCTTCGAGCTTTCTGGGATGTGAGCAGTCCAGATGGGCCTTTTCCATCAGCTTATTGAATCTCTGACAATTTTAATTGCAGTAATGAATAGATTAGGGTTATTCTTCTACCTATCTTTTTGTATAAATGGCATTAAATGAAAAGGTTTTATTTTTATATATTTATATATTTATTTTGGTTTGTTTTCTTGAAATCAACTGCCAATTGTTACATGTTAAATTTATAGTGATTATAGTATTGTTGAAGCTTGATTTTTCCTGGAGAATTTCATCCTCTATTTCCTTCAGCTTAAAATTTTGCTTTTGTTTTTAGTGACAATCTTGAGATTTTTCACTGGATTGTACAATTGATATCACACCCAATTTATGCCAATATTCAGAGCCAGATTTAGTTGAGGTTGGTTAATGTAACTGTTCCATTAATACACTGGAGAGTTTCACAAATTGGAAGGAACAAAGCAATCCATTTTCTCCTGCTCTCCCACATATATCTTGTCCTGTGTGGCAGTGGTTTTATAGCTGTTTCAATATATGCATATATAAAATATGATTCCAGTGATACAATAATAGCCCTTACAATAGCATAACAATGCCTTAGTTAAAGTTTCAAACAAGTTATATTTTGTATAAGCAGCATTAGTTGTGATTCATTGTCAAAAGAATGTTATGATTTTTGTATACTTATACATACAGAATGAATTTCACTACCTGACGGATATACAAAACAATGGAGTGGTGAAGATCCCAGATGCAAAGGGAGATGATGCCTGGAAGGTTTATTTTGATGAAACTGCCCAAGAAATAGTGGATGAGTTTGCAATGCGATTTGGTGTTGAATCCATTTATCAGGCTATGACGTAAGTTTATGTTTCAGTTAGTACTTTTTGAAAGAATGGGGAAATGATCTATTCAATGCTGGCAATTAGAATGCAACGCTAATGTTTATCCCTTCAATCAAGCACATCCGTGATTAAAAATATTGTAGCAAGGCCCAATCAGAGGATTGTAAAATATGTCAATACTTTCACAAATATTACTATTTTATCTTCAATCCTACAACCAATAAGAACTATTCTTAAATCACGACACTTCATGCCATTGGTATCATAAATATTGTATCCAATAGGTCCCTCAGTAAGAATGCAGTTTGTAAGCATGTGAGATCACTTAACACCACTGAAATCAAAATCATTGGTTGCCAAAGATGTGACTGTCATTCCTGGCAGTATGGTTGCTAAGGGAATGTTTGTTGTTTGCCATATGAATTTTTGCCATGCATAGACAAAAACGATAGAGCCAATGAAAATGATCTACTCTCTATCTATGGGGCTAGATCTTCGGTTTTCAGCAAAAGCGGTAGTTAAACACCAGAATTACCGTTTTCGCTGCACTACCATTTTTAGGCCTAACTTCCGGCCTTTACATCTGTGGTAAAGTTGGCGTTGCATGACGATTCGCTGCGCAAACCACGGGTTTCGGCAACTTTAGTCTGGGGACAGTAACGCTGCGAGAGAGGCCTTGGGACGGGGGAGAAAAAAATTGCAAAAAACAAAAAAAAACATTCAAAAAACCCTTACCTACTAAATCACTGAAAAATAATTAAAGAATAAAAAACTTAATTTACCTTTTTGCAGGTCTTCATACTTACCTCTGCTGCTAGGACTGCACCGACAGGTTTGACCCTGTTGGTATTCTGGGCGTGGCGTAAGGGTCGGGAGGGTGCCGAAAGTGTGACGCAAACCCGGTCTGTGTCGTTGCACGTCGGCGCTCCTTTCCCCAGCGGTACGTGGAAGCGTCGCTGCAAAGAGGTGCCCGAGGATCCCACCGACCGGATTTTCGCCGCGGGGGGTCAAAATCGCAGTGAAAACCCGGTCGCAAAGTTGGTGCAAATCCAGCCCCTAGTTTCATATATTTAGCAAATCACTACTCGATAGCTTGGCAGCTCTAGCCATCACTCGCTTAATATTTCTGTTGCAGTTGCTCTTTTCTTAGTAACTTTCTCTGCCAATTGTTCTCCACTGTACACCTGTTTTGAAGGTGTTGACTGTTTTGCTGGCTTATAGGTATGATCAACGCACCATCTAGTTCCTTGCACATTGCCCATTATTCGTCTTGTTAGTAAGTGTCAGTAGGCTATGATAGGGAGCAGCACAGTGTCCATGTGTGCATCACCAAGAGAGACCAATGGACAGCTAAATATTTGCCTTTACCCTAGCACACTGAGGCCAATTGTAGTGCCACTTATCACAGACCCAACTGAGATTATTTTAGCACAGATAGCACATAACTGGGATTTTTCAGGTTTCAAATGATATAGCTCAGCTATTCATAATTTAAAACAACTATTGGAAGTGCATTTATCTTCAATAGATTCTGTATATTTGAAATATAAATTTAAATTTAGAAAAACTTGCTATTGCCTCTAACTGTTGTATTTCTATTATGCTTTTATAGGCATTTTGCCTGCTTGTCTTCAAAGTACATGTGCCCTGGAGTACCAGCTGTAATGAGCACTTTGTTGGCAAATATCAATGCTTACTATGCGCATACCACTGCCTCTACCAATGTATCTGCCTCTGATCGTTTTTCAGCCTCCAATTTTGGGGTATGTATTATTAACAGGACAGTAATTTTTCACATTTTACGTTGATTCTCAGTAATTCATCTGTGATGTTTTAGAAAATTCACCTCTAATTTCATTGACAAGGACTTCATTAAACCTGATATCAGGCAGCAAGATTGAAATTAGCTTGTATGCAATTTTTCTTTTCTGACTGCAAGGACTGTGAAATTTGAACCAAAATTCCATGGAAAATGTACAGCCTTAATTATTAGAGCAGTATAACGGATGTCAGAATTTGTTAATCGAAAACTATTTTTAACGGGGGCCTTTATCTTGTATCTATCCACTTCCAGAACGGCTAGAGTTAAAAACTGAGATGTTAATCTATCTCACTCCTACTGTACATAGGAAATGATTGTATTTAATAGTGTTATAATAATTCACACTTTTAATTATGGAAGTCATCTGAAGTATTGCCTAATATAATGTTTCTTGCTATGCACTGCATTAATAATTGTTTTCAAATCATCTAATCGGTAATGAGATCAAGACATACAAAATGAGAATACTAGACATGACAAATTGTGGTCTCATTATCTGCACACCATGGCCTAGAGTTTCCTCGACGTTTGCGCCCAGATACATGTAATCTGGCTGCAGTCCAATTGCATGGCTTAAATGATTGCGGAATTTTGGGCATAAGTGAGTTACGGCGTAATTACAGTACGCCAGGCTTCCTTGATCTTTTATAGCCGTCTATCACACCCGATGCTCAAACGAATCTCTAACCATAAAACTGGCAGCTCCTATTGTGCTTGCTCGGGGGTCCAGATTTTCAGGTGCAGCACGAAAGAAAGTCATCCTTCTAGTGTTTTATTGCAATTTTATTAATGTTTTTCCCCCATTTATCCTCACTGAGACCTGCTCTGTATTTTCTGTTTATTTAAAGCATTTTTCTAGCATATGTATAAGTCACATTAAAAATTGAAAAGCTTCCTTGATTGCAGGTTCCCAAACATGCTATGCCAGATAGTCATGAATGGTAGTTAAATCAGTTGAAACTTCAATTTTCATTTTTAAAGAACAAAAAAACGGTGTGGGTTCAGTGCTTTCCTTGGGCCCCAATTGTTTCTACTGATTTACACCCATTTTAGGGTTGGGTATATTCTAATAAGATTGGGGGGGGATGCTTGGACGTAACTTGGCATTGGCAAAATGGACATGACATTGGCCTCAATTCCATGTCTAACTTTGGTTTGTGCCCATGAAGGAACCTCCATGGTATACTGGTGAAACTGTGCTACTTTTAATTAGAACAAATTCTTATGCAGAATAGAACTGGCACATATGAGGGAGCCATCTTTCCAGCACAAAAGCACTCAACACTGTCAATGTCCATCTAATGTTCTAGAGCTGAGCTGGTCTCCAGTCATCTTGGTTAATCCTTGCCACTGGACCATGACCTAGCTCTGTCAAGCCCGTGTGGTGGCTGATGTGCAACGGCCACCACACATTAAAAAAAATCCACACACAGGCATCTTCCACCCTTCAACATGTAGTTCGGGACCTGGAATATCAGGTCCTTCATTGAAACACCTGTGAACTCATCCCTTTTTGGTGTGGAAGCAAGTCATCCTCCATACGAGGGACCAATGTTCTGGATCAACTTTGTAGCACTATTGTGCCAGTATAAAATACCCGATACAAAGGGCTCTTCCCTCAAGTGCACAGCACAGTTTTATGACATGCAGGAAATATTCAGCTTTCTATGATTGACCCTCCACTTTTTAAAACCACCTGACACAATCACTTAGTTTAATGAACTGAAAAATTGAATAAATAGCACTTTAAATTTTTTGTGGTTTATATTACATAATGATGCACCATGTCTTTAAACATAATTTGATTTCAAGCCTGTCAAATCAGACACAATTTGCAAAGAGGGGAATTGACAGGTTGGGAGAGAAGGCTGATGGAGCCCTTCCCAGAGCTCCTAGATCCCAGGGCTTCCCCCAGTGTTGCTAAATCTGTGCCCATGGAAATACTTCTCTGGCATAACGTCTCTGTTTTTAAAGCTCTGATTCACAGTGAGCAATGCAACTGCTAGTATATCTTAAAAGTCATCATTCAATAACTGAAAGTGCCACTTAATTCCTGTAGCATTGTCCCTATCAAATATGTTGATTGCTTTAAAGTAAAACAGCAACAAACCAGATTCAGGAAGGAAGGATGGTATGAATCAAAGTAACGAATGATGCTAGAGAACAGCTGATGAGAAACTACTGAGGTCTTGTGAAAATAACCAACAAGGCAAACCTACCAGTAAGAGAAAGCAGAAGGTGAACCAATCAGGATGTGGCAGAGGAGAGATTCAGCCAGGGATACAGGCAGGTTCAAGATTCAAATGAAGAGGGAGGGATCTGGTGAGTGTCACAGCCTGGATATGGTTAAGGGTTGGTGAATGCTGGAAAGCAACATGAAACAGATAGTACTTTAATGCTGGAGAGGACCATGTTACATGTTCCAGCTGAAGATGACCAGGCACATTGGGATTAACATTTCTCCTTGCTGCCCTGCTTGCTCCTTATTATGATAGCACTCACTACTACAGCCACCCAGTTGAAGTTTAGGGTCAGGCACCCTCCCATCCACCCTGACTGTTTTCATTTCAGGTTGTGGACCAATGCTATCCATTCCCAGCCAGTTTCTTCATCCTGCCTCTGCAGCTCAGTTGAATTTTTGAAAATCAGGCTGACCACACCCCTATTTTCCATAGTAATGCCTACTCTGATCTCCCCAACCCAAGCATCATTAGTTATCCAGTCTTGACCCCTATACACTAATTCGTTCTAGCCTTGGGCCTATTTCCCCCTCCCCCAAAATCATACCTTTCCCAACCAAACCGGGTCCCACACACTTCCATTGAAGCTTTTCCCCTACTCTGACGTGACACTACTTGAATTTTGCCCTTGATTAGCGGAGTTCCTTGTGGGAAATGACTATTAAAGTGCAAAGATAGGATTCTCTAAATGGCTTCCCCACAACCTTGGGGAATTTCTTACTATATAAAGTGTTTCTAGTTTAAGAGGAATGGCTTCCCCCAAATTATTTCTACCCCACCTGCCTTGGGGCAGCAACATTCTTTTTAAAGTGCAGGGTGGAATTTTCCTTTCAATAACTTCCCAGAGCTTTGGCGAAATCCTTGATGTTGAAGCTCCAAAGGCTGGATTTTAGGCTTTTCGGTTTTTGGGACGAAAATGGAGACGGGAATAGTTTCCGCTTTGGTAAGGAAGTTTCGGCATCTGGGCCCTGCGTCAGGGGGCTCAGTGTTAAGGGAGGCGTTATACACTTTTCGTGACGCAAGGATGGGAAATTCGCAAATTAAAGTGCCGGGTTGTGTGTGCTCTGAGAGAGGCCTGCGGGGGATACCTTTATAAAAAAAAAACCCACAAAAACATTCCCAAAACATTGCCCACGCCACCGCAACACAAATCTCTAAAAAATTAAAAGGACAAACACTCGCACTTATCATTGGTGTACTTTACCTTCCTCTGTGCTGCCAGCATGGCTGGACTGCATTAATTTCCCAGGCGGTTATTGCAGACGCACTTCCAGGCGGACGTATCGGGCAAAAGTCCAAACTCCTGTCGGTGTCTCAACGAGAGGCAGACCTGAATGCTGCCTTTCACCCCACTCCGTGCCGAAACCCGGAGCTCCAAATGCTTTAATTAACATCATCATAAGCAGTCCCTCGAAGTGAGGATGACTTGCTTCCACGCCAAAAAGAGATGAGTTCACAGGTGTTTCAATGAAGGACCTAATATTCCAGATCCCGAACTACATCGTGAAGAGTGGAAGATGCCTGTGCTTGGATTTTTTTTAATGTGTGGTGGCCGTTGCACACCAGCCACCACACGGGCTTGACAGAGGTAGGTCTTGGTCCAGTGGCGAGGATTACCCAAGACTAACTGGAGACCAGTTCTGCTGCAGAGACCGACATGCACAGATATCGCAGTGTGGGCTGGCCCATGCTGCCCCTGGGCCCTCGCCTCTTCTGGACCCCAGATTCACGCCTTTCCTGGGCCCCGGTCACTTCCCTCTACAGACTCTTGCTGCTCCTTTGCCCCTCCTGCTGTGCAATCAGCGACCTGGCTTTGTAGCCGTTACTCTCCTGCAGCAGCACGCGCTGCTCCCTGCAGTGGTATGCCGCCGCACGCTGCTCCCTTTCATGGCCCCGGCCTGCTGATGGTCTTGCAGGCCGGGACCGCGCCGATTTCCAGGCCGGGCTGTCGCACGCTGCTCCCTCCAATGGCCCCGGCTTGTTGATGGTCTTGCAGGCTGGGACCGCGTCGATTAACATACTTCCCAAGAATGAGAGAGGGAGGGAGGGAAATTGAAAGCTAACAGATTCATTCTCCTTCACTCCTCGCCCCTGTTCTCTACCCCACCAACCTCAAATGTACATATCTCTCTCTTCACCCCCCCACTGTTCTTCGTACCTCTTCCCATCTTGAGCACCCATGCCTTCCCACTCCTTGCCCTTTGCCACTCTCTTATGCCACCCAAAACCCATTCTTTTCCCCCATTTCTTCCTGCTTTCCTACCACTTTTTACAGATCCTTGCTCTGTACATCCATGCCTTCTCCTCACACTTCCCTCACTACCACAGCCAAACAACCACATCTTCTCCACTCCCACCCCCATGCTTTACTATCAACTGTTGCTAAATCTACCCCCTGTGCTCATCCCTCTCCACAACAGTTTGCCAGGCTCCAGCACTACTAAACTCAACAGTCCCACCCCAGTCTGTTAAATTTAACACTACGCCCTCAATAATACTTAGACCCAGGACCCACCCACTACTGCTGAATCCCATCCATCCTCAATCTACTCCTCACCAGCTGGAACTGCAGATAACTTTTCGTCATTTTCCTGTATAGCCTAGGCCCTAAAGTATTAAATTTTATATATCTTAAGAAACATCTAATAATAATCAAGGCCATTCATTCAAAGTTTGCATGGAAAATAGTCAGAGCTGTGGAAGTTAGCCCCCAAAACACTGCTATAATAGCATGCAATTAAAAACAGAATTTCATATTCAAATTGGCATAAATCATAATACATTGCATTACACAACGCTGCCCTTATTTTTTTTTAAAGCAACTTCTCTAACTCACCGCCAGCAACATTAAGGAGATTGTTAATATATTTGAGATGCATCCATCATTCAGATGTCAGACAAGAACATTTCTGTGTTGCACTTGAAAAAAATGTTTTAAAAGCTGGCTGATCATTTTGAATGTACAGATAATCTTCCCAACAATACAAAATGCTTTCTATTTGATTTCAGAAGTTACACTTTTTTTTTAAAAAAGTAAAAAGTAATCTGACCTCTAATTGCCCTGAGGATCTATCAAAATGTGATTTTTTTCCAATTGACCGAGGAAGCATAACAACAACACTGCAAGGCTTTGAAGGGATGCACTTAGCAGCATATTTCACAATGCATTATATATGGCATAATGATACTGTTCTTATAAAACAGCATGTCCTCCAGTCTACTGTGAACAATATGATGAGAGATCTGCTGGTATATTAAGAATATGAAACACTTGAGAATTTCTTATGATAATTAAGTACACAATCATTCACATTAAATCCTTCTTTAGCTGCTGGATCTTAATTCCAGTGCTCTTTATTTTTTATGGAAAATCTTAAAGAACAGATTATATCATGCTGTTCACATACCTAGAACCTGGAGTTGTGTTCAGTGGAACATTTTTCCAATTGTATCACCTAGTGTAATATGGGTATTTGCACAATAAGAGTCCCTGTACACTTACCCCAATTTCACTGCACCAGTGTGAGGCTGTCCACTTTCTCACACCAGCCATTGCTATGACCTCTGAATAAGATTCCAAATTTCATGCCAGATTCTGAATAATTTTATGCTGATCTCTGGACAATAGAAACTGGGTTGATAATGCCCAAATGCCTTTCTACTTCGGATCCTTGCAGATAAGTAGAGAGAGGAAGCTTGATTTCTATTAGTCTCGGCTGGATTTGAATTTGGGCTCCAGAATTGAATAGATAATTCCCTATGTTCAAGATTCTATGTACCATTAAAAGTGGGTTATAATATTGGGAAAAAAATATTTATATATTGTAAACTTTATATTATAATAGAATCTGAAATTGGCTTACATATAGAATAATGTGTTCTGCTGATGTCCCAAACCATTGTTTGTCAGCTGATAAATCTTATAGCCATTTACTGACTGCCCTACCACCCACATTATGACTTTACTGACAGTCACTTTGTAAATTAGTTCCCAGTAAAATAACCAATTAGCTGTTATGATTTTATAGACCCTTCCTCCCACACATTAAGATTTAAATCAATGTGCTGTAAAAATATAGGTGTTTAGAAAGGTTAATTAAAATTTTATAGCTGATTTGCATTCTATTCTATCTGGATTTATACAGCTACTGAAAATGCACAGTAATCATTCTGAAAATTAGAGTAATAATTTATAAAGACACAATACTTCTTGGCACATGACCTGTTAAAATGAATAATATATGAATTGCATACCATCAAAATAAATGTTAATTAACTACTTTAGTCACTGAATTTGGTAGTTTAAGATTAACATTCTTTGTTACTTTGTGGCTTGAGTCTCAAAATTTGCAATGAAAACAATGTATGTATTGGGAGAAAATCGAATGTAAAGTATGAATTATTTTGACACCCTGAAACCTGAGGTCCCTGATAGCTGGGACTAATAATCCATACTGACGACAAAATAAATCACTATTATCGAGGTTTAAGACAGCCAAATATGTCTTGCCAAATTTGCAAGGACTGCATTTCTGATTGTTCTTGTGTAATTCTCATTCTTCCATAGATCTGATCCTTTGTACACCGCTGGCATGCTGGGAAAAATTATTTAGAATTACCTTTTAAGATATTTTCTGACATCTTGGACATCAGCCATGTGACCAATCTCACTCTCATTTATACTGGGGCAAATTTCTGTAACAGAAGATGAACTGTTGGGTATTCATAGTGGCTGAGGTGAAGTAAAGGATCATGTGTTCTCAGATTTATATTTTCCTCCAGAAATTTGAGATAGAAGAACATCTTCACTGTGTGGATGATTGTGGTGCTCTAGCTAGTTATATGGAAAACAAATCTTTCTATCAATCTCAGCAGCTGTTTATTTTATGTAATCCTAAGATATTTGGGAAGCCTGTCACTAAAACATGGCTTCCCTGATGGCTTCTTGAATGTATATTACTTTGTTGCCATGTAACTGGCAGGAAACACAACATGAAAAGTCATTCCATAATTGCATCTTGGGTATTCCTGAAACAAGTGTCCATAGATAATCATCATCATCATCATAGGCGGTCCCTCGAATGAGGATGACTTGCTTCCACATGAGTTCATAGGTGTTTCAATGAAGGACCCGATATTCCAGTCCTGAACTCCAGTTGAAGGGTAGAAGATGCCTGTGCATGGATTTTTTTAACGTGTGGTGACCGCTGCACACCAGCCACCACACGGGCTTGACAGAACTAGGCCTTTATCCAGTGGCAAGGGTTGAACCAGGACGACTGGAGACCTGCTCTGCTGCACGGACCTAGTGCCCACACATATTGCAGTGTGGGCAGGCCCGTGCTGCCCCTGGGTCCTCGGCTCTTCTGAGCCCCATACCCTCATTTGCTGCACCTCCGCCACGATCTCCCGCCGCTCCTCCGCCATGACCTCCCGCCGCTCCTCCGCCACGACCTCCCGCCGCTCCTCCGCCACGACCCCTCGCCGCTCCTCCGCCAGTCCAATGATGTCACTTGCCACACACACCGAGCTTTCTGAGAAATAAACCAGGTGTTGGGGGAAGAGAGGGAGAAAGTGTAAAGGGGATCGGGTTGGAAGAACGCTATCCATTTTACCATCTGGATCACATTCTTGCTCTCACCCCCACTTTAAACATGGATGACGGTCTTCCCCTAACCCCACTGTGCTCTTTATGCACTTTACCCTCCTTCCCTGACCCACTGAGTTCCTGACCTCTTCCTGAGTTCCCTCTTTCACTCTGCCTCCTCTCAGTCTCTATTCCCCTCTCTCCGCCAGTCTCTCTCTTTCTCCCTCTCTCTCTGCCACTCTCTCCCCACTCTCTCTCTCTGCCACTCTCTCCCCACTCTCTCTCTCTGCCTTCTCTCCCCCACTCTCTCTCTCTGCCTTCTCTCCCCCACTCTCTCTCTGACTCCTCTCTCTCTGACTCCTCTCTCTTTCTGACTCCTCTCTCTCTGACTCCTCTCTCTCTCTGCCCCACTCTCTCTCTCTGCCCCACTCTCTCTCTCTGCCCCACTCTCTCTCTCTGCCCCACTCTCTCTCTCTGCCCCACTCTCTCTCTCTGCCCCACTCTCTCTCTCTGCCCCACTCTCTCTCTCTGCCCCACTCTCTCTCTCTGCCCCACTCTCTCTCTCTGCCCCACTCTCTCTCTGCCCCACTCTCTCTCTCTGCCCCACTCTCTCTCTGCCCCACTCTCTCTCTGCCCCACTCTCTCTCTGCCCCACTCTCTCTCTGCCCCACTCTCTCTCTGCCCCACTCTCTCTCTGCCCCACTCTCTCTCTGCCCCACTCTCTCTCTCTGCCCCACTCTCTCTCTCTGCCCCACTCTCTCTCTCTGCCCCACTCTCTCTCTCTGCCCCACTCTCTCTCTCTGCCCCACTCTCTCTCTCTGCCCCACTCTCTCTCTCTGCCCCACTCTCTCTCTGCCCCACTCTCTCTCTGCCCCACTCTCTCTCTCTGCCCCACTCTCTCTCTCTGCCCCACTCTCTCTCTCTGCCCCACTCTCTCTCTCTGCCCAACTCTCTCTCTCTGACTCTCTCTGTTTCCCCCCCCCACTCTCTCTCTTCCCCCCCCACTCTCTCTCTCCCTCCCCTCCCCCCCACTCTCTCTCTCCCAGTCTCTCTCTGACTCTCTCTCTCTTTCCCCCAGTCTCTCTCTCTCTCCCCCAGTCTCTCTCTCTCTCTGGCTCTCTCTCTCCCTGTCTCTGCCATTCTCTCACCAGATTTCCTCTCTCAGAAGGCCGCAAAAATGTTCGTGTAGATAATCTCAGCGATATTCTAGGCAAAAGTCCTGGAGGCTCCTTTAGTTGATTTAGCAGCTCCATGCTCAAGTGGCTGCTCCAGGCACAGCAATGTGGTTCGACCCAACTTCCGGCTCCCTCATTTATCATACTGTGCATGCGCTATCGTATCGAGCGCACATGCGCAAAAAGGGGCAAAATCCTTGGCGCACATGCGCAGAAGTACACACAAATTTTTGTGCAGATAATCACTCCGGGGAAAATAAAGGTCTGTGCCATACCATAGTGTTGTAGTAATTATGTGTACAAGTCATGGTACTTCTTTAGCTGCTCTGTTGTGATGAATGAAGGAGCATCGATTCTGTTCAGAATAATCTGTTCCAAATTACTTATTTTGGTTTGAGATGATATACTAACTATTACTTAGATATACAGATAATTACTGAAAGCTGACTGCCTATTTTAACTAATTGGGCAGATTTTGTTTCCAATGAAATCAATGGAAATTAAAATTGGGTAGTTTCAAAAAAAAGGCAGCTGATCGGTGACGAGAGTTTAACAGCTAACCGGAAGGTTGAAAATTTACCCTCCTGTTCCAAATCAATGTTAAAATATTTCTGTTATTTCTTGCAGAAAGAGAGGTTTGTAAAACTTCTGGACCAACTGCACAATTCTCTTCGTATTGATCTGTCAATGTATAGGGTGAGTTTTGACACAATATCATCATCATTTTTTTTCCACCTTAGCAGAATTATGTCATAGTTAAAAGTACAAATAAAAGTCCCGATTAGAAATTTTAAAAATGATATAGTACAAAAGATACTGTGTTAATGTCATTCATCCTGTCGGGGTGACCTAAATTTTACTGGATTGAGACAGGTAGCAAACCGGCTACAATAAAGGAAAATACAAAGGAGAAATAAGCATCTAGTTTAGATCTTCAGGTTTGGCATTCCAGAATGAGATGCTGATTTGCGTGTTTGGGCTTCTGTTGGTGTAATATTCTTTTCATTACAGAATTAATCTACTGCATTAACTAAATTGACACTGAAATATAAAGTGTTAAACAAGTTGTCATGCAGATATTTTGCGGTTAACCATTCCCAGAAGTTCCATCCCTATTGCACCTTTTGTGTATGTAAGAGAGTTGTAGCAGTACAAAAAGAAGTTAATGTTGAACCCCGGCTAACCTTCCGGGTTGCTGACCACCACTAATGGAAAGGGATAGCGGCAGAATTAATTTCTTCTCGGTAGGCTCAAGCTGACAGCAGGAAATTGCTTCTGCCTGTTTGAACTGAAAGGGCTGTGTCAGGAATCAGATATCCAGAATGGAGATACCATTTAATGTACGACGAAGGTAATTGTACCGAAGTTAAAGTCATACTGTTGAGACAATATTAACATTTTTGTTTAATTATTCTAAGGAGACCCATAAAGTAGCACATTTACTTTGAGCATATTTGTTCTCAAATTAAACCTAAGATGTACAGTTGTGTTATACAAAAAAAAGTTATGTACACATGCGAATCCATGACTCTCCAATTTGAGCCGGCTGCCTTCAGCACCCCTCAGGTAAGTCTTGGGGTGGGGTGGGAGGTGGTGAGGGACTAATGCAGGCCAACAGCAGCCTGCAGTATTGTGGAACTAGGAGGAGAACCTCTGCTCCTCCCAGCTCCACATAAATGTAAGTTTTTTAAAAAGCATACCTTTTTGTTGGCAGTCTCCTGTGATCCCTTTAAGAACCACTGGTTAAGCCGTGGAAGAACCTAAATAACTGAGCGGAGCCGGCCCAGCCCACGCTCCTCTTGATGCTAACCAATTTCAAGAATGGGTCTTGAAACAGACGTTAGGCCCTTCACTAGCATTTGCAAGGGGCTAATGCATATTTTAGACATAATGGGGTTGGATGTATTTCAAGCTCCCTTTGGTCACAGGACACAACATCATGAAATTGGTGCTAGTTTTGCACCTGAAAAACGGGTGCAGTGGGGGTCAATTTCCAGGCCATAAAGTTGAGTCCTAGTGTTTGGTGGAGTTTCTTCCCTTTTACAAGAGGTTATTATAAATTCTGCCACTTTTTGTGACTGAATCTACAATGCGTTCAGTTGTCTTGCACGGCCAGTCTTTGCTGCAGCAAGTTTACTTCATATATAATTGTAATATTATTACCATAAATTACACTATTGCCTCCTCCATGCATGAGCGGGTAGAAGTGTAATTTGATAGAATAGAAAAGCCTAGTTTAATAACTGATGGTTATTTTAATGATTCATAGACTTAGCCATCTGCACATAATTTACTTCTGTGTCATAAGAGTTGCACCTAGGGCATCGGGATAGATAAAATAAAAAGTATGATTAAGATTAATACATAAAGAGATATCTGTGAAAGTCAGTTACCTGAAACATAGACCAAATGAATATACAAAAAAAATTTGCTCTGGTTGAGTTTGTTGCATGGTACAAGAATGCTGATATATGGAGTTGAAACGCTGACCACCTGGATTGCACCCAATTAGATTGTGCTCTATACTTTGTAATGCTACTAAAATTTGCATGGATTTGTTCTATTTTATTTAAAAATGTAGTTTTGAAATTGCAGATAAAATACTTCCTTTTAAACAGAATAATTTCCCAGCGAGCAGTCCTGAAAGGCTACAAGATTTGAAGTCTACAGTTGATCTTTTAACCAGTATAACCTTCTTTCGAATGAAGGTAAGTTAATCAATATGATATAATATTTATCTAATACTGTACAGTTGACATGGTTTAGAACTGAGAAACATGCTGCTTGAGCATCAAATACAGTCACAACATTAAAACACATCGGCCTGAAGCAAAAGATCGAGGAATTTCAAGTGCAAATTACATCCCACAAATCAAGTTTCTGCGATCTTTTGTGCTACTTTAAAAAACATGGCACTGGAAGCCCCCCTCCCTCCACCCACAAAACTGGCCACACCCCAAGGTAAATTAATCACCATGGCGAGCTTCCACTAATTGCGTCCAAATGCGGACCTTCAAAGAGAATCTTGATCAGCTATTTTTTAGGCGCAAGGGCACTGATGGGCACCTTTTAAAAGCTTTTAGTTTTTAATTTATTAAGAAACTGACTATTGTACATCAATTTAAAATTGGGTTACTCACAAGTGGTGGACTCTGATTAAAAATGCTTATTTTTGTGATAAACCCATTTTCAGCTGTATTAATAAAACTGCACCAGGTTACCACTCTTAATTGTATCAAGGAATACTTTTTAATGCAATTTTAAAAAAAAAAATTACATTCTAAATCGCTGCCCGATTGTACTGGTTCATGGAAGATTTTACGTTTGGCGATATGCAAATGAGTTTGAGCAGAAACCTGAGACAAAACTAGCACAATTTTGAGTGCTATTTGCGCATGGATCACTAATTGCATCCTAAATGGATACACCAGAATAATCAAAATCCATTATTAGCACTTATCAGTACTTTCTACAATATCGAATCATCATCATCATAGGCGGTCCCTCGAAACAAGGATGACTTGCTTCCACGCCAAAAAAAAGACGAGTTCACAGGT
The DNA here is from genome assembly GCF_044704955.1 of Pristiophorus japonicus. Lineage (NCBI taxonomy): Eukaryota > Metazoa > Chordata > Chondrichthyes > Pristiophoridae > Pristiophorus > Pristiophorus japonicus. Next base: position 27,007,459 of record NC_091994.1, on the reverse strand, counting down.
GTTTCAATGAAGGACCCGAACTACAGCCTGAAGGGTGGAAGGTGCCTGTGCTTGGATTTTTTTTAACGTGCACACCAGCGACCACACGGGCTTGACAGATCTAGGTCTTGGTCCAGTGGCATGGATTACCCAAGACAACTGGAGACCACCTCTGCTCCCCGAACTTGCGCCTCCCCTGGGCCCTGACCTCGTCCCTCCACAATCTCTCGCCGCTCCTTCGCCCCGACCTCGCCGGTCCTGCTGTATCTGCCCACACTCCAATCACCGACCTGGGTCTTGATGACGTCACTCTTCACAGCCCTCCTGCACAAGCTCGCGCTGTACCTTGTAGTGGCATGCTACCACGCTGCCCATGGCCGCCGCTCGCCGCTCCTTTTAAGGCCCGACCTGCCGCTGATATTCCCTCGCAGGTCGGGGCCTCCGCTCTGCTCCTAGGCCACCGCTCGACGCACCTTTTATGGCCCCGACCTGCCGCTGATATTCCCTCACAAGTTGGGGCCTCCACGCCGATTACAGAATACTACAGCGGGCAATATATCAAAGAGAGATCTTATTACCGACTAGTTCTACAATTTTGTTAAAGGGATCTGTGAGTTTATCAGTTGGTAAGTAATCAAATATGAAATTGTGTGTTTTGGGCGAGGTGACCTGGCTGGCATGATATTGACTTGGAACACATAAGGGGCAGATAGGTGAGGAGGGCTGAACAGGGCACCTGTGAATTGTTGTACACTTGAGAGGGAAATTGCTGTTTAGGAAAATAGAGCCCAAATTTGGTCCACCTGTTTTTTCAGCGCACTCACGTGAGATGCACCGACTTCCTATGATCCAAACAGCGCCAAAAAGATGTCCCTGGATTCTGGCCCCTCTGCCGACTCTCCTGGGGCTTGGCATGGCATGGCGAGTCCATTGGTGGACGGAGCTAGAGCCCTGCGCCTAAAAGAGTGCCGGCAGCTGTCCACATGCACAGTAGAGCGTTCGCGCATGCGCAGTAGCTCCTCCCATGATTCTGATGATGCGTGCCTGCAACGTGGGACCCAACACGTCCCGCCCCTATCCCGAGCCGAGTGGCCTGCCGCACAGGCCGTTCGCTGCCTTCCCGCGCTGAGGGCTACAAGAAACAGGTTGGTGCGGGGAGACTTTTGATCGGGGTGGGGGGGGGCGACAGGGAAGGAGGAGAGTTTTGATCCGGGGGGGGAGGAGAGAGGAGAGTTTTGATGGGGAGAGGGGGTGGGGGGGGGAAGGAGGAGAGTTTTGATGCGGGGGGAGGAGTGAGGAGAGTTTTGATGGAGGGGTGGGGGGAGAAGAGAGGAGAATTTTGATGGGGAGGGGGAGAGGAGAGTTTTGAGGGGGGGAGGGTGTGATAACTGTGTCGCCAGTAATTTTAATGAGCTTACTCAAGACTTTCCTTAACCCTGTTGATGAAAATACTTTCCGACGAGCAGGATATTTTGAAAAATTATGTAAATATGTTTTGTCTCTTTTTACTACTTTTATTTTTGTAGATTAAGCTTCCATGAATGCTTCTGTTGTATAGTAAATTAACTTTGTGAAGTTTGTCAGTCCTGTATAGCTGTTTGATCCTATTCACATTCTTCAGTCAAGTTATTAAGTACCTACCTGCGCTGATTTCTTAACTCTCCGCAAGGGTTTTCTGTGCGGATTTTTAAGATACTCCAGAAAAATCAAGTTGCTCCAAAAAAAACAGAGTAACTCCTGGGTAAATTTGGCCCTTTGAAACAGATACACGCACATGATATATTAGCCTTGTATATCCTTCCCGAGATGTCTGAAGCACCTTCTGTTGCCATTCCTATATATCCCAACTATTTACGCACCAGTATTAATTTTAGAGTACTCACCAGACGGTCCTGTAGCTTTTATCATTCCTTTTCTGGGTGTGATCAAAACCATCTCCTTTAAATTTCCCACACTTCTGCTTCTTATAAAAAAAACAAATGGCTACTTTTCTTGTTGGTGAGGGGGCATAATCAAGCAATGGATGATTTAGGATCTAACCAAAGAACAAGACAATTACCAGACATTGCGTTTACTAAGTGACTTCTGTGCAAATAAGCAACCTGAATACTGATCGGGGTCAGTGTGATCTCCTAGACTAATTTTGATCGTCTAAAGTGGTCGGAGAGGAATTTCCCCTAATTGGCCTCAGCTTTTATCTGGTTTCTCACTGCTCCCAGGAGATTACATGGCTCTGGTTGGGCAGTGAGCCTGTATTGTGATGCATAAAGGGCAGGCGTGATGGACCAGTTGGTCTTTTCCTGTCCATTTTTGTAAGTTCATATGTAATGTTGGGAAGAAATACCAGCATTCATCCACTCTTTACTCATTTCTAACCCTGGAAACAAGACAATGGGTCACTCACTGTCCTAGAATTGGTGTGGGTAGATAGCAGGTAAAGCGTGTGCCAGGCCCAGCACTAAGGGAGGAGAAAACACCAATTATATTCCCCTTTCTTGACCTTGAGTAATGCTGCAGGAGATCAATGACTTCAATTTAAAATATATCGCTACCAAAATTCGTAGATAGATCTGGCTATTAAAGTAAGTAAGATGTGGGCTTCACAACTTTGCTGATAAATGATTCACAGATATTGCCATCTATCCAAGCCACTGTTTCTTTGGAGATTATAGAAATATTTAAATTATGTAGGTGGAATCTACACATTACAAAAATCCAATGTGAATGTTAAGAATAAGGAAATGTAGAAATTTAAGGAGATGGAATGTATATATTAAAAGCCTTGGGATATAAATTAAGCAAATTTGGGTTGGAAAGAAAATTAAATGGAAGATGGGGAAATCGGCTCCAATTAGTACATGGTCACTTCCTGAGGTATTACTATGCCTCGTGATTTCTTGATTACACAGTCAAAAAGGTCAGAGCAGTCCATGGAAAACACAGGATTGAAGATTCCTTTGTTCCTCAACTGTAGGAACAACATGTTGTTTTCTTTAAAGCAAGTAAAATTCAGCTGTGAAAGATTTTCAGTTTTGCATATCGATTCTTATGTGTGTCAAAATCTACAGTGATACTGAGGGAGTGCTGCCTGTTGGAGGCATTAAGAAAGTACAGAACAATGTCTTACAATTTTGTAATATTTTAAGACTTATTTCGTACTCTTTTCTTAGGTCCAGGAACTGCAGAGCCCACCACGGGCCAGTCAAGTAGTGAAGGATTGTGTCAAAGCTTGTCTGAATTCCACTTATGAATACATCTTCAATAACTGCCATGAACTGTACAGCCGAGAATATCAGACAGATCCAGTAAGTCCATATCCTATTTATAAGTTACATTATTTGATTCAAAGTAGGAAATTCTAGAAGGATTCTATGTTTTTTTTAAATAATTTGATATGCAGCCTTTATTTTTACTTTGATGTCTAACCGTTCCTTTTTCCTGACATACACAGTGTAGAATGTAATGGGGTTTAATTAGTCTGAAGGGAAAAGAATCCTTCCAGCCCTGCTCATACTTCGCACTGTGACAGAAATAGCATAACAGAACTGCACTTAGATGAAATTAAAATTAATTTACTGTAGCATGTTCATTAAAATACCAGGATACTTTAGAAAGGTGTGTACATTAATAAAATTATCGCATATTAACAGTAGCTAACCTCCACATTCAGGGATCCTTGTGGCATGGCCCTATTCCATTTTTAAAAAAACAATTAGATGATTTAGAGTAATATGTTTTCAGATGTTTGAAATTCCCTTAAGGCTGCCTTTATAACTTTGAACCAGTGTATCAGATCAACAACGGCCCGACACCCTTAGCATTTTGACAAAGTGAAACCTCTTAAAGTAGGTGGTTTCCTCAGCTGTCTGGTTTTGCATCAGGTAAAGTGTAACTCAGAATGATGCAAATATGTTTATCCCATGAGACAATTTTTTTTGGTATTAAGTCTGTGTCCATGTGTTTCCTTGAAAAATGGTAATTATAGTTTAGAGATAGTGGGAGTAATTTTAACCCCCATAAATGGGTGGGTTAGGGTCAGGTGAGATGTAAAAATGTTTTAAATCTCAAATCCAACGCCAACCCACTTCCAACCCACCAACTTCCAGGTATAACGGAGGCGGGACCGGCCAGCCAACCCATTTAAATATTATAATGAGTCTGGGAGCCTCAGATTTAACATGTCTTGCAGGATTAACCCGAGTCAACCAAGTTTCCCAGGCATCGGGAAACCCTGCAGCTCATGGAAGGCAAGGACTGCTTCCGCTATAAGGTAAGTCCCTTTGCAGAACTGCTTGTGGGCCAGGAGGAGCAGGTGTGCTTGTAACCAACCCACCAAGCTAGCTGCTTCCCTGCCATCGGACCACAACCCCCTCCTTCGCTCCCCCCCAACCCCCGTCATCGGATCTTCCACACTCCCCCACCCCAAGACCCCGTGGGGTCAAGAATCGCCCTTCCCTTTCTACACCCCCCCACGCTCCCACTAGCAATTGCAGGCTCCCTACCTGCTCCAGAGCGTTCCCCTTCTGACTGGGAGCCAAGCCTATCAATCAGGCTAACTTCCAGGTGGGGAAACTGTCAGGGATCAAAAAGACACACATGCTGGAGTCAACACAGCTGTGGGGAAACCCAGACTTCCCGAACTGTAAAACCCTGCTTGGAAACTCTGCCCCTGTTCGTATTGGGTCCAGTAAGCTGAGTCTCAGTAAGCTTTTGGTCCCAGTTTAATCAAATTACAGGACAAGGGGAATCTTGTATGTTGATTCTATGGTTAGGTATCAAATTCAGACTATTAAGATGTCCAAAACCTCAGTTCATGCTACACCTTGAGCACCTAAATGTTTAAAATGGATATCAATGCTTTCACTGTTGAAGGTCAAACCATTTCTTCTCAAAGGAGAAGACATCTTATAACCTAGAGAATCTCTTGAGGTATTCCATTCCTTTTCATTGTTAGGTACCAGTAGGAGCGCTGTAAAGAATTATTTCCTCGTAACTTACCACCATACTGCATGTTTCCAAGAATTTACTAAAGAAAGCTGCAAAGATTTCGTGTGGGTTTTGTTAAATAAGACACATAGGTTCATACAGTATGTAAGTTTGGTCATTGTATATTATTAGTCTCTTGCCTTCTTTTTGCTTCTGTATACTATTCTGTAATTTGTTGCAATAAGCTTGTTAAAATAGATAAAATCTTATACACATTGGTTTGGCGGCATATCAATTTGTTTTCAGAAGTGACAGGAAAATGTATTCTGACTCTATCTTAGGCCAAACCTCCCTCTGCACAGCCAAATCCTGCTCTTACTCCAGCATCATCCTGGAGCAAAGAGATAAAGCCAAACACCTCCTTCATTTCCAAAGCCAAGTGCAAGCAGCTGATGGACTTTTTTGTCTCAAAGATCAAGACTATCCATGCAGCTGTATCTGCCACCACCTCATCATCTTTATCTATAAGCCCATCTATAACTTTTCCTCATCATTATTTTGCAGCTTCCTCCAGCATTACACTCCAAACCAAATCCTTCAGTCATCTGACTCTCGGCTCCTACTCATTTTCCAGTCCCTCTGCTTTCTGCTATGGGAGAGCCTTCAGCTGTCTTGGCTCTACTATCTGGAATTCCTTCCCTAACCCCTTCGGTTTTGCTATTTCTCTTCCATTCTTTAAGAGCCTCCTCAGAACCTTTCTTTTCACCCATGCTTTTGATAATTTCTCCTAATTCGTTCACGAATGAACAGCATACATTTCTCACCTGTGAAATGCCTTGGGATATTTTTGTACGTTATCGATGTTAAATAAGGCACTACGGTCCAGATGATGTCCCAATACCTTGACTTATGTCTAACACAAGGTTCAATTTCCACAGGGAAGCTCACACTTCTTGTGAACCAAAATGTAACCTTATGTTCAAAATAATTTTCAAGGTGGTGTACCCAGGGTGAACAATACATGCCCTAATTGCTGATAGGCTCATTAAACAGTATCAGACACCTTCTACTCTCTGTTTCTTCGACTGACTGATAAATAATACTGTAACAGACAGTGTATCTCAGGCTGTAAACCACAAATCACATCTGTTAATAATTAGAGAAAGAAAAGCAAGCACAGCAGATTTCTTCCAGTGCTGCTTTCAAAATAATAGTGATCAATACCATCCAGATGAAAATATGTTGGCATGTTGTTGATGTAACATGTTTATTTTCTTTCACTGTAACTTTTAATTTTGTACTTTGTGATCAATGATTAAGCTACTTTAATGGACTGTTCTTCCTTTCAATGGTGTTGCTCCCTGTAAGTAGATCTCATGCCCCAGAATCTACAACTTCTTGTATTTCTGTCCAGCAAGGGATCGTGGCCCCAATTTTGCCCAAGCAGAAATAAAGGTGTATACTGACCTGTACACACGTTGCATTGTGGACCGTCTGTGCTGCGAAAAAAAATCCCAAGTTTCCGGCAAACATCATCATCCTGTCGTGCCGGCGCTACCTGAGTCGATGTCGGGGGGCGTGTTTAGACTGTGCGCCTAAAACACACAGCGCATGCGCTCAAACCTCCCCCCCCCCCCAAAAAAAAAACAACCAACTCATTGCACATGCAAAAAACAAAAAAAAAGGTTGGTGAAGATTTATGTTTTATTTGCGTGCTTACAGTTCTATCATCGAAGAAGTAGCATTAATGGTAAGCTTTCTTTTATCTGTTTTATTTTTAAAGTTCCATAAAGTTTATATAAAATAGCCAGGGAGTCCCTTCGGCCGGGGATTGGAACAGGCCGGCGCAGATTTCTTTAACTGCAGGTAAAACTTTTTCCTACGGTGATTCTAGTGTCTGTGCGCCGATTTTAAAAATATCGTTAATGAGGAAAGTTGGCCTTATGGCATGTATGCTACTTTTCAACGTACACCAGCGCCAGACTGTATGGTGCCAAACATTCTGCTGCTGGTAGTCGACGCTGGGCCCCATCATTGTGGAATCTTTAAACTAAGCTTCAGCTCCAGAAAAATTGCTGGCCGCTGAAAAAACAGCGCCCAGTGCTGGGCAAAATTGGGGCTCTTGTACCTTTGAGTCACATACTTCCTTGTTTACGAGTGCATTCTGCATTCTTATTGTTTCTCCTAGTTATTCTGAAAGATGTAAATACCTATACAGCACACTCAAGTTTGTTTCAGGCTCCAAATTGAATTACTTGATTTATTTACTGTAACCTTTAACAAGTAAAAGCATAGAGCAGCACAATTTTACACAGTAACTAGCTACTAAATTCCCAGACCTTTGATGACGTCCTCTGCTTCTTTAGCAGTAAATGGTAAATAGACTTTTCCACAAGACTATCTCATATTTATGCGCAGGGTTTTGTGTCTTGTCCCTTTTCCTTTTCTCACTGCTCAGCTCTCGTCAGAGATAACTGAAAATACACGCGTATATAGAAGTGCGGATGTCTTACAATGCCTTGCTTGTTCATCTGTCTCTCTGACAATGTCTATTCCAGAAAGAATTATGAACAGAATGGGTATCATTCACAACTCTGAAAATGTTCTTCCTGGTTTGATATATTAAACCAGTCAAGAACATAGATCATTTACAACAGTACAGACATAATGGCACCTGTCGACCATCTTGGAGGCATAAGATAAAGCCTGCTTTAGCTTTATATCTGGACAGAGAACATATGATCTGTACAAAGCTACACTTACTCACATCTATACTTGGTACAATGACATGACCTCTGAACCTGTCTCATATCTATAAAACATCTTCCCAAAAGTGTTAATGTCTTAAAACCAGTGAACAATAAGCAGCTAAGTATATCAATTGAAAGGCCTTAAGAATTTTTGCTAATATCTATTTGTAAAATTATAATGACCAGTCACTAAACTAAACCTTTAGCGTCTATTTTCTATGGTTAACTATAAAATATCATTATTGAGCAATGATTTGCTGTACAACTTGCATGATATGTCACCACCTATAGGGCCCGAAATTGGTGGCCTTACCGCTCACTGCCGCCGAGTTTTTTCGGCTGTTTCCCCTCGGTGACAGATTCCTCTTGGTCTGTTGCCAGTGGGAACCCACCGCTGGCGGGCAAGTTGTGTAAGTGACCTCCCGCCCATTGAGCTGCCATATTAGTGCGGGCGGGAGTCAGCGGCAGCACGGGGAAGGACCACTGCATGGAGGCAGGTCTAACCCCGACGGTAAGAAAGACGACTTGCAAAAAAAGGTTAGTTTTCTTTTTTTTTTCAGCGTTTTACCTATATGGGGTCCCCTGAAGGTGTTCTAGTGGGTTTTTTTGTGAAGATTTTTTATTTTTCAATGTTCCCCACCTCCCTGGACCAAACTCAATCCTCGGCGCCACATTTGCCGCGAGATTGAGAGCTGCCGCCCAGATTGACGGCGTAAGTCGTTATTTGGTACTGCCATTTCTTTTAGAGGAATCTTCCTGGAAAAGTACCACCCAGTCTCTCAGCGGCGGGCGGGCCTTGGCTTTGACCAAGTTCAGGCCCATGGTCTCTTAATATTAACACGTTTCATCTCTGTAAACAGTATTCCATTTTCCAAACATTGAATTGGTATTAGGACCCTTGTGTCACATAACAAAGCTACAGTCTTCGGCAATTTTATTGCATGTACCAATCATTTGACTGATACATACTAACAGAATTTATGCAGAACCTTTTAAGAGAATGTAAATTTTATACTTTTCAGATGCAGTATGAGGAACTGGGAAAAAAACTTATTTGGTTGGCACTGCAGTTTAACAAAAGTTACAGTTACATTAATGAATAATTGCTGGTCCATACAAAAAGATGACACTTGATATATGAAAAGTAATCTTGTAAGAGTTTCAGTGTAAGAGGCAATTAAATGCCTTCTATATTATTCATGTTCTAATGCAACATATTTCAATTTACAGAATGGGAGGAAAAATCTTAATACCTGGGTAAGCAGTGGCAATTAAAAAATTTACCATTCATCATTGAAGGTATAGAAGTAGGCAAGATCAGCACTTCGCTGTAACACTCACCACTTTTAATTGGTGTGTATTTTTAGGTTGGTGATCAGTTAGCTACTAAAAATAAGGCAATTTGTGTACGCATCAGAAAAACTTTTCCTTTCAATCCTACAGAATAAAAAGGCTGAGGTTCCTCCAGAGGAGCAAGGGCCAAGCATCAGAAATTTGGACTTTTGGTCCAAACTTATCACACTCATTGTTTCAATCATAGAAGAGGACAAGAATTCATATACACATTGCCTCAACCAGTAAGTATCTATGTATTTGTCTTTTTTTGTTTTCAGATGACAGAAATACTGTATTTATATGTGTTATAAAATTCAATGTCCATGATGCACATTCAAGCAGGTGTTTAATTGTCTGTCAACCTAAGACAGTAGCTTTTGCTAGTCGACTATAGAATCATAGAAGTTTACAGCATGGAAGGAGGCCATTTCGGCCCATCGCATCCATGCCGGTCAACAAGAGGCTATCCAGCCTAATCCCACTTTCCAGCTCTCGGTTCTTAGCCCTGCAAGTTACGGCACTTCACGTGCACATTCAAGTACTTTTTAAATGTGGTGAGGGTTTCTGCCTATACCACCCTTTCAAGCAGTGAGTTCCAGACCCCCACAACCCTCTGCGTAAAGAACTTTCCCCTCAAATCCCCTCTAAATCTTCTACCAATTACTTTAAATTTCTGCCCCCTGGTTGTTGACCCCTCTGCTAAGGGAAATAGGCCCTTTCTATCCACTATATCTAAGCACCTCATAATTTTATACACCTCAATGACATCTCCCATCAGCCTCCTCTGTTCCAATGAAAACAAATCCAGCCTATCTAATCTGTCCTCATAGCTTAGATTCTGCACACCTGGCAACATCCTTGTAAATCTCCTCTGTACCCTCTCCAGTGCAATCATATCCTTCCTGTAATGCGGTGACCAGAACTGCATGCAGTACTCCAGCTGTGGCCGAACCAGTGTTTTATACAGTTCAAGCATAACCCCCCTCCCCCCCCCAGCTCTTGTATTCTATGCCTCGGCTAATAAAGGCAAGCATTCCGTTTGGCTTCTTAACCACCTTATCTACCTGGCCTGCTACTTTCAGGGATCTATGGACATGCACTCCAAGGTCCCTTTGTTCCTTTACACTTCTCAGTATCCTACCATTTAATGTGTATTCCCTTTCTTTGTTAGCCCTCCCCAAATGCATTACCTCACACTTCTCTGGATTAAATTCCATTTGCCACTGTTCTGCCCACCTGACCAGTTGATTGATATCTTCCTGCAGTCCGCAGCTTTCTACTTCATTATCATCCGCACAGCCGATTTTACTGTCATCTGCAAACTTCTTAATCATGCCCCCTAGATTCAAGTCTAGATCATTGATGTATATCACAAAAAGCAAGGGACCTAGCACTGAACCTCACGGAACCCCACTGGAAACATCCTTCCAGTCGCAAAAACACCCATCAACCATTACCCTTTGCTTCCTGCCTCTGAGCCAATTTTGGATCCAACTTGCCAATTTGCCCTGAATTCCATGGGCTTTTACTTTTGTGACCAGTCTGTCACGTGGATCCTTATCAAAGGCTTTGCTAAAATCCATATACATGACATCATACACTTTGCCTTCATCGACCCTCCTGGTTACCTCCTCGAAAAATTCAATCAAGTTAGTCAGACACAACCTTCCCTTAACAAATCCACGCTGACAGTCCTTGATTAATCCGTGTCTTTCTAAGTGAAGATTTATCCTGTCCTTCAGGATTTTTTGCAATAATTTTCTCACCACTGAGGTTAGGCTGACTGGCCTGTAATTACTCGCTCTATCCCTTTCTCCCTTCTTAAACAAAGGTACCACAGTAGCAGTCCGCTGGCGCCACACCTGAAGCCAGAGAGGACTGGAAAATGATCGTCAAAGCCTCTGCTATTTCCTCTTTTACTTCACTTAGCAGCCTGGGATACATTTCATCCGGGCCTGGGGATTTATCCACTTTCAAAGTTGCTAAACCCCTTAATACATCCTCTCTCACTATGTTTATTTCATCTAATATTTCACACTACTACTTCTCGATAGTAGTGTCTGCATCACCCCTCTCTTTTGTGAAAACAGATGCAAAGTATTCATTAAGAACCATACACACATCTTCCGCTTCCACACACAGATTACCCTCATGGTCTCTAATAGGCCCTACCCTTTCTTTAGTTAATCTCTTGCTCTTAATATATTTATAAAACATCTTTGGGTTTTCCTTGATTTTACTTGCCAAGGATTTTTCATGCTCTCTCTTTGCTTTCCTAATATCCTTTTTAATTTCACCCCTGGACTTTCTATACTCCTAGAGATTCTGCAATATTTAGCCCTCTGTATCTGTCATAAGCCTCCCTTTTTTTTCTTTATTCTACCCTGTATGCCCCTTGACATCCAGGGGGCTCTAGATTTGTTAGTCCCTCCCTTTTTCTTTAAGGGCACATATTTGTCCTGAACTGCTCTGACACTGATTTACCTTCAAGTAGCTGTTTCCAGTCCACTATGGCCAAATCACTTCTCAGCTTAGCAAATTTGGCTTTTCTCCAATTTAGAACTTTTATTCCTGGTCTATCCTTGTCCTTTTCCATAACTACCTTAAATCTGACTGAATTACGGTCACTAGCACCTAAATGTTCTCCTACTGATACCCCTTCCACCTGCCCAGCTTCATTCCCTGAAACTAAATCCAGAACCGCTCCCTCCCGTGTTGAGCTTGCTACATACTGGCTAAAAAAAGTTCTCTTGAATGCATTTTAGTAATTCTGCACCCTCTATACCACTTCACACTAATTTTGCCCCAGTTAATATTAGGATAGTTGAAATCCCCTACTATTACTGCCCTATAGTTTTTGCACTTCTGCCATAGGATCAGGGGAAGGGGAAACAATGGGACTTTTGTCTTCGATATGTTGAAATGCAGATGTTTTTAGCGTAGTGTCTTTGGGCTTCTTCAACTGTAGCAATATTTAACTTTAAAAGTAATTGATGGAAATTTTGCTTTATGCTTAATTGCTCGATCTCTTAATTTATTGATTAACAACTTGCATTTATATAGTACCCTTAAGGCAGAAAATTGTCACAAGGCACTTCACAGGCGTAACTTGACAAAAATGTTTGCCATGTTTCACTGAGATTATTAAATGGAGTTATTTTTTTAAGTTTAGTTTCTTTTGCGTGGTCCCTGATCCCTGCAACTCGATCATTTAATGTTACAGAAACACATATTTGAATACAACTGGCCAGTACGGTGCCCCCTGACAGTGGCCAGGGGAGAGAGGGAGACTGAGGAATTGGGGCTGGGGAGGGGGGAGAGACTCGGGTGAGAAGGAGACTGCGAATGGGGTGGGCGCGGGGATCAGCATTTCCCACGAAGCCGGGAGTAGCAGCAGCAAGGTAGTAAGTGACAAAGGCACTGAGAGAGGAGCAGCCAGTTAAAAGAATAAGTGAAGTCTGAGGACCTTACTGTGGGTAAACAGTGAAAGATTGTTTCCACTGGTGGGCGAATGGGTAACTAGGGAACAGAAACCAAGGATTCTCACTGGAAGAAACAAGGGGGAAGCAAGGAGGAAAGTTCTTGACCTGAGTGCTACTAGACCGTGGGATGTTTCACCACGTGTGGCTATTGAGACAAGAGATGAAGGGTCCAAAATTGCCCTCCGCCCCAAACGGGGCGCATTTACCGATTTAATTGTTGATTTACCGCCCCAACAATGGGGTGGTGATTAGTGCGATTTTTACCTCTTTTTTTGAGCGATTCCATCGGGGTGGTCTTTCAGGTGGCAGCAGGGCGGAAGGCGGGCGGTGTTATCAGCGCTGCACTGAGCACATGCTGCATCGCGCTGACGCGTAGCAACATCACTCCCCTTCAGTTAAAGGAGAGTGCCGCTGCGAGCTCTGCAGCCACATTAGTGGTGCACACTGGGCCACCAGGGAGGGCTTCGGCCATTGTCGGGCCGACTTCAGAGTCGGCTGACAATTAAAATAAAATGGCTGCGTGGCGCAGCGCTCTCCCCATTAAGGGCGAACGCGCTGCCCAGCCACAGGCAGCTTCTCACCAAAAAAAGCTGTCGGCTGGCTGGCAGCCACACCGCTCCCGCAGGGCAATTTCCCTCGTGAAGCAGAAAGGGGTCCTGCCTGGCAGTAAGGGGTCGTCGCGTGTCCGACTGGGTGGGAATACAGGCAGGGCGGGAACCTTCTCCGCCATAAAAAGGGACGAGGACAATGTCCCGATTGTCGGTCACTCCGTCCCGACTGAGCGGTAATTTATTTCCGCCCCGTTACCACCTCTGAGGCGGTAACAGCTCTTTTTTTTTTTAAAAAGGGGCAATTAAGCTCCTGACACCTCCTTTCAAAGGGAATAGGATAAATATTTGCTCACGTGATCAGGCAACACATGGTCAGGCATCACATGAATAGATGCTATGTAGTCAGAATGTCATGTGATCAAACTCCAGAAATGCTTCCAACCAGAGTAGGCAACCCTAATCCCTTCTCGTCCTGATCTGGGCCAGCATAATCTCTGTTTCATACTCTTACAAATGTGAGAGCTCAGTGCTCTCAAACTGACCTCTCTTGACATTCAGCGAACAAAATTTCCCCTTGCAAACAAAACTGGACCTAAAGAAGCCAGGCCTTTTAAGCAACTGCAGGCATTTAAATCACGCAGCTCTTGCCATTCCCCCTCCCCGTTTTAAGTTGACAATCACAGGGAGCGGCCCTGGACAATGTGGACCACTTTCCATACCTTGGGAGCCTATTATCAACAAGAGCAAACATCGACGACAAGGTTCAACACTGCCTCCAGTGCGCCAGCGCAACCTTCGGCCACTTGAGGAAAAGAGTGTTCGAAGATCAGGCCCTCAATTCTGCCACCAAGCTCATGGTCTACAGGGCTGTAGTGATATCTGCCCTCCTGTATGACTCAGAGACGTGGACCATATACAGTAGACACCTCAAATCGTTGGAGAAATACCACCAACGATGTCTCCGCAAGATCCTGCAAATCCCCTGGGAGGACAGACGCATCAATGTTAGCGTCCTCGACCAGGCCAACATCCCCAGCATCGAACCCCTGACCACACTTGACCAGCTCCGCTGGGCGTGCCACATTGTTCGCATGCCTGACACCAGACTCCCAAAGCAAGCGCTCTACTCGGAACTCCTACACAGCAAGCGAGCCCAAGGTGGACAGAGGAAACGTTTCAAGGACACCCTCAAAGCCTCCTTGACAAAATGCAACATCCCCTCCGACACCTGGGAATCCCTGGCCAAAGACTGCCCTAAATGGAGGAAGTGCATCCGGGAGGGCGCTGAGCACCTCGAGTCTCATCATCGAGAACATGCAGAAAGCAAGCGCAGGCAGTGGAAGGAATGTGCGGCAAACTAGCCTTCCCACCCACCCTTCAACGACTGTCTGTCCCACCTGTGACAGAGACTGTAATTCACCTGAGAACTCTTTTTTTTTTTTAAAAAGAGTGAAAGCAAGTCCTCGATTTCGAGGGACTGCCTATAATGATGATGACGGGGAGCAACACCGATACCCCAAGAAATTCACTGAGTTCATTAGATGGGCGGAAGATCCACCAATGATCATGTCACGCACGTAAATCTGGCCCATGATGTTTGGAATACTCTGCCGAGTGACTTTCCTTATTGTTCTTACGAAGATTTGCCAATTAGCTGAGGCACCAGAGGTGGTCAACACTTGAGCTGTATCCCAGCACAAATTAGTGCCTGCAGCAAAGGAAAGAAGAAAATTGGAGTAATAAAATGAAAAAAATGTGCTTTTCCTTTTTTCATATGCACTAGTGTTCTTGTATGCTAGCCCAATTAAATAAGTAAAAGTAGTGACTGCTTCTTGTAGTATTACATTCCTACAGAAGTAGGTTATGCTAAAAGTGAGGATAAATCCACTTCCAATTGTGAAGTTAGACTTAAATAGGCAAACAAAAAAGTGCAATATGTTATCAAGTACTTTTATCATTTCATTCTGTCATGTATTCTGTTTTTTCTTTTAGGTTTCCACAGGAACTGAATGTGGGAAAGATAAGTGCAGAAGTGATGTGGAACCTTTTTGCCCAGGACATGAAATATGCAATGGAAGGTTGTACTACTTATATTGTATTTTTGACTTACAAATTTGAAGTTTATCTTTTTATTTTTATTTCTTGGTATGACTAGACTATGTGCCAATTACTCATCTATTTTATGAAAAAAACATTTACATTTATCCTATCAATAATATATTAAAAAACTTGTGTCTGCATGCATTTCCCTTGTAGAGAAAAAAGGCACAACGTAATTTTATTCTTCTCGTGATTTGTGGAAATATCTTTTTTATCCTTACGTGAAATGTTATATTAATTTAGTGGGCTCTTTGTCCAAATAAGAAGCACCAGGCATAAACGCTTTATAAAAAGAATAATTTATTACATACCAGGAAAACACGGACCAGGATCAAACAATATTTACAGCTCATACTTAATTAGTTAAGGAGGTTCAAGATATTTTAGAATTGCTTTAATGATAAAGAAAACCTCCCAATACAAAATGCATAGCCTTATTAGAGAAAAAGGGCATATACTATACGAACTCCATAACAAAGTTTTAAGTAGACTTAGGGTTTGCTCAGGCTTTGATGTCTGTTGAGGCCTTGTTGATGTCTCAATGCCTGCCGATAGTGGAGTAACAGATGTTCCCTTCTCGGGATCAGGGCAGCCATGGAGAAGCAGTGAGAGAGGGAGAGTTTGATTGGGATCACACTTTTAGGACAGTTGTTTGCTACCGATAGACTTTGAATACAGCTCATGAATTGATTGACACTCCCTTTATCCTTTGTCTTTGTGGTTCAGTTAGGCAGATTTCTATGGTGATTAGTCCTTCTATTATATCAATCATAAGTCGTGACTCAGTAGTCATTTTGACTTCAGCCAGTCCGAAGCCAATTTATTTTTCCTTTTTATACAAAACTTGATTCATTAATTTTTTTTACTACACCTGTCCAAAAACTGTCCTCCTCTTCTCACATTTATAATGAAACCTGCCTATATAAACTTGTCACATTGTAGTTACACTCTCCCGCCACTGGTGGTGCATGTCTCTGTGCCTCCACCTGTACTGCAGAGAAACTCCTATAGGAATAAGCCATTCAGCCCCTCAAGCCTGCACTACCTCTAAATTAGATCATGACTGATCTGTATCTTAACTCTATCAACCCGCCTTGATTCCATAACTCTTAACTGCCTTGTCTAACAAAAGTCTATCAATCTCAGCTTTGAAGTCTTCAATTGACCAAGCCTCAATGGCTTTTTGGTGAAGAGTTCCAGATTACCCTTTGTGTGAAGAAGTGCTTTCTGACATCACACCTGAATGACCTAGCTCTAATTTTAAGGCTATGCCCCCTTGTTCTGGATTCTCCTATCTGAAGATTTTTTTTTCTATCTACACTATTAAATCTTTTAACCATCTTATATAGCATTTTATAGTATTTACAGCACAGAAACAGGGTCATCAGCCCAACAGGTCCATTGCAGGTGTATATGCTCCACATAACCCTCCTCCCATCCTTCTTCATTTAACTCCCATCAACATATCCTTCTATTCCTTTCTCCCTCATGTGTTTATCTAGCTTCCCCTTAATTGCATCTATGCTAATTGCCTTAACTACACCTTGTGGTAGTAGTTCCACATTCTAACCACTCTCTTGCCTAAATTTTCTAAAATTTATAGTATTCATCCAAGCAAAAAGCTCCAAAAGCAGGTATTTTAAATTTTTACACAATTAAAATGAAAAGTTTATTACCCTCCATAAACATGAGGTCAACCAAAACTGCTGCCCATGTCCTACTCACACCAAGTCCCATTCACCCATTACCCCTGTGCTCACTGATCTACCTTGGCTCCCAGTTAAGAAACATCTCTGGATTAAAATTCTCAACCTTGTTTTCAAATCCCTCCATGGTCCCGCCCTTCCCTATCTCTCTAGTCTCCTCCAGCCCTACGAGATATCTGCACTCCTCTAATTCCGGCCCCTTGATCAACCCGATTTTAGTCGCTCCACCATTGGCGGCTGTGCTTTCGGCTGTGCTTTCAGCTGCCAAGGCCCTAAGTTCTGGAATTCCTTCCCTAAACGTTTCCACCTCGCTACCTCACTTTCTTCCTTTAAGACGCTCCTTAAAACCTGCCTCTCTGACCAAGCTTTCAGTCATATGCCCTAATATCTCCTTATGTGGCTCGGTGTCAAATTTTGTTGATAACACTCCTGTGAAGCGCCTTGCAATGTTTTACTATGTTAAAGGCGCTATATAAATACCAGTTGTTTTTTTAATGAAAATGTAGATATTTATATAATTTTTTGTTTATGCTTCAGTCTGATTCCATTTCTTGTGCAATTTGGAGAACGCAAGCTAAGACTTGTAATTGTAGAAACATTAAGTAACCTTTCTCCACATTGAAATTTATTATACTGGCTTCTCGAACAGGACTGAGTGGATTTGGTGTATCAATCAAGTATCATCTCTATTGACAAGGCAGGTTTGAATTTGGCAAAGAGCAACATCCCTACTTATCTGCTATGTGTAAGCAAGGTCATTTCAGTAGGGGATTATCATCTGTCAACACAAGCTTTTGTTTCCTTCTGGATGTCACTAAGGACTAGCATATTAGTCTTTTACAACCTACTATTTAAATGATTGCCAGCTTCCTCCAAAGCTTAATATAGCATCCAATGATGCACTAAACCATACAGACCAGAGGTCCCAGGTTCCATTCCCAGCTTGTACTCAACTAGGTGATTGCAGCTGAGGCGGAAATTGGGAAGCTACTAGCAAGTCAAGTCAGCTATCGGCGAGAGGGCAGTCACCAGAGACAAATAGGACCAAGAGAGAGAGATTGATGCAAGCAATCCAGAAAGAAAGGTTAAGCAGAGGAATCAGCCAGAAAGGGAGAAATTAACAAGAGGCCAGCCACAGAGTGAGAAAAAGAGAGAATATCTAAAAGGTTCAGCCAGAGCGAGAAAGAGAGATTAACCAGGCCTGAAAGAAAGATGCCTGTAGGTGGTTCCTGTGCAGGAGATTGGGGGGGGGGGTAGAGGGAACAGATTGACTGGTGTGTATGAACATCAAGTTGCTAGCTACAGACTGCAAAGTCATGGGGGTAATTTTCACGTTGAGTATTGGCGAATAACTGGTGGTTGTGGATCAGCCTGCTACACAATCACCCGATCTGCAACAGTCAGCTTTCTACGCATACCTAGAGTGAAAATTATTAATTCATGAGATTGGTTCCAATTGGACGGGGAGAGCAGCACTGCACTGCTGAATGTCAATGCTGCTGTCTCACCCTGGATATTTTTAGAGAGGCATCAAGATAGAGAGGCATAAGTTGAGAAAATGAAAAGAAGACAAAGAGTAACTGAGCATAAGAAGGAACAGAAATGAGAGAGGATGTGACAGACAGAAATTAAAGAGGAGAGACCGAGCGCCAGAAGGACAGAAGTGAGGTGGTGAATGTTCAAGGACTCCTAGAAATGCAAAAGTAATTTAATCCTACATAGCCACTCACTAAATGTGACACACAGATCTCTGAAAGGTTGGATATCCCTTGCCTAGGTCATTGACACTTTCCTCAATGACACTTCTATTATGATTTTTATCAATCTGAGTTTCAAGCTCATAATATTTTATGTCAAAAATGTGTTTGGTATCAATCTATTGTTTCAGGATAGATTGCAGGGCAAATATAGCAGGTAACTTGTAAAGTCAGACTTTATATCCTTTTGTCAGTGTTTCCTTTTGAAGGTTGAAAGAAAGAGAGTTTATGGCTTGGAAGCGCTAATTGCCCAGAACAGCTTCAATGACTTGCACTAGAAACACATGCCTCTGCCATCTGAGAGTTTGAATTTGTAAACAAGCCTGATACTTGTCATTTATAAAGTTACCCTTTGACACCAAAATATTATTTGGTAATGCATTGAACGATAATTTATAAATGAAAAATACTATGGGCCCAAAGTTGCTGGGATCCTGCTGCATTGTTGAAAGTGTCGTAGACTGACACTTCTGGTTGTCTCCTGTAAAGGCCACTGACCCAATCCCAAATCCCAGGGATTGATTCATTTTAACATTCCAGACATAAATATATATTATATTATATATATATTAAATATCATTGTCTACATAGGCAGCTTGTGGTTGCACTTGATCTACTCTATTTCTGTAATATAATTGCACTAGAATTCAAATGTAGATAACTGTCATCCTTTGGCAATCCATTAATGTATAGTGTAAACATTTCACAATAAGTAATAATATTTGCATGAAAAAAAATAAAGTCTAGTACTTCTCCTATTTTATAGAGGAAAATAATATGCTTACGAGAATTTACTTGGATATTTAAAAAAAATCTGATTTATTACCAGCATGGAAAACTTCAAGTTGAGTCACTCTGCTTAGAGTTTTGTGGGGCTTCATTGGAAAGTGTGGAGACAGCAACTTCAGTCCCAGTAAGATCCCTCTCTGAAGCTGTGGGACCCCAGAAAACCAAACTATTGATGAAGAAATTTGCATCCAATATTCTTGGTAGCACAGAATTCCCAACGGGATTAATCCGACCTTTCTCCCTCCCATTACCACCATAAATCAAAAATAATATAGGTGTGGACTGTAATTTGCATTAAATGATGGTGAAAAATTCTCTCGTTTATGACCTTGATACAACAAATGTGTCGTTCCAGATGTGCAGTCTTGAGGTGAAAATAATTAAAATTTGTATTTATTGGTTTGCAGGCCTTTAGAAAAGCAGCTTAATCCATTGCATTTTCACCAGTCTTCCACCTGGGTGTAAAGTGATATGGGAGAGTTTCATATTAACAATACAAAAATATATTATAAAGTGCATGCTACAAGAATCTTTTGTTTTTAACATTTTTTTACAAAAGACACCTTAATTTTTGATGGTGACATTATCATTTGCATCCACAGAATAAAACAATTTATTTGTGCATTCCCAGAAAATGAAAGTGGATGCGTAGGTGAAATTTTGGAGCCCAGAACAGATAAGCTGTGCAAGCACTATCTGTAGGTTACAGTATATAAAGTACAGTAGTGTGTTGGGAAAGGGAAAACTACATACTATTACATAACCTGATTTCAACCATTTTATTTCTGAGATTTTAGTTTTGCATCCAATAGGTATCTGATGGAAGAATTTTTTATGCAGAAAATTGTTAAATTCCCTAGTTAAGAGTATTCAATGTAAACAGCCGTAAAATGTCACTTTAACTACCTCAAGGACTAATCCTTGACAGTTCTATTAATCATCCTACTATCTGCAATGCCCTTCATCCTTCTGTAATGATTGTTTCAGAGCCTCCTGCAGTGCAAATCTGTTACCTGGTATGAGAACCGATTATCACTGGCAATCAACTCGTCTTCTAGCTTCCAAACTGTAAAGCTACTGCTGATAAAATAATAGTTGGCTAATCAGGCAAAGTTCCATTCAGTTCTAAATTTAACTGTGTTCGAGTATCTCTGAAACCTTTATCACAGTATCTTGAGTTACTTAGAGTATATTGATGTGAAAAAATTGACACATACATGAGAGACTTTCTCTAACGGGACAGTCAATACATTGCCAGAAAGAGACTTAAAAGTCTGACATTTAGCAAGCATTCATCAAGTCATACCTTACAAAGGTATCACACATCAGGGCATTGCACATTAGGCAGAAATTATTGATTGGCTGAAATGAAGACTTGTCTGTTAAATAACCAATCAAGTATCAGATTGACTGCTGGCAAATCAGAAACTGTTCGACCCAGTCGGTAAGTACCAATGAGAACAGAGAAAGCAGCAGGAGATTATCCATTCACATTTTCCAGTTTGCTTTCTTTAAAAGTTACTGATCCGAAATTGGCAAATAGCACCCGCTGTAAGAAATGGAAACGTGTTTTATTTCCCAGCACTGGCATACCACACCTTAAGCGAACCTTCTGCAAAAACATTAAAAAAAAGAAAAATAGTTTTCTTGCCATTTAGCTTTTCAATTGTTATGTCAAATTGTTAATATCTGAAAAAAAAATAACTTGGATTACACTTGCCTCTTACTCGTGATAAGTGATAGCATACAGGCTAAGAACTTCTGCTGGAGTTTTGCCATTTTCCTGGTATAACTCCAGTGATGGGAGCAGGATGTTCTTCAGCAGATGTCCCTCTGGAATGTCCACCTAGGTTATCATCCATACGCTGGAAAATCAGCTGGGGTCAGGTCAGGCCATTGGGATGAGCAGAAAAGTCCTCCTATAGGCTACTTATATTTGACTGTGAAAGTATCGGGTAATACCTGAGCAGCTTTCATTGTTACAGAGCTGATCTATTTTAATCTTGCCCAGTCCAAGATAATAGATCTGTTTCTAAAGCACCTTTAAGTTGAATATATGTCAACTAAGGCTGTAATTATCCTGCAGTTACTGGTCTCATCAGCATCTGTGGGGCATAACGTGCATTCGGCAAACTAAAGTTTTACTGCTCAGTGCTCATCCCTCCAGTAAGGTTAGTGACTAAAGAACTTGGCACTCAAACAGGGGTAATTCACATCCGGACTGGGGTCAAGCAGGGCTGCATCATCGCCCCAACCCTCTTCTCAAGCTTCCTTGCTGCCACGCTCCACTTCACAGTTGACAAGCTCCCCGCTGGAGTGGAACTAAACTACAGAACCAGTGGGAACCTGTTCAACCTTCACCGTCTCCAGGCCAGATCCAAGACCACTCCAACCTCTGTCGTCGAGCAACAGTACGCGAACGACGCCTGCGTCTGTGCACACACACAAGCTGAACTCCAGGACATAGTCACCGTATTTACCGAGGCGTATGAAAGCATGGGCCTTATGCTAAACATCAGTAAGACAAAGGTCCTCCACCAGCCTGTCCTCGCCGCACAGCACTGCACCCCCGACATCAAGATCCACGGCGCGGCCCTGGACAACGTGGACCACTTCCCTTATCTTGGGAGCCTCCTATCAACAAGAGCAGGCATTGACAACGAGATCCAACACTGCCTCCAGTGCGCCAGTGCAGCCTTCGGCCGCCTGAGGAAAAGAGTGTTTGAAGACCAGGCCCTCAAAACTGTCACCAAGCTCATGGTCTACAGGGCCATAGTAATACCCGCCCTCCTGTAAGGCTCAGAGACGTGGACCATGTATAGTAGACACCTCAAGTCGCTGGAGAAATACCACCAGCGATGTCTCCGCAAGATCCTACAAATCCTCTCGGAGCACAGCCGCACAAACCTTAGCATCCTCGTCCAGGCCAACATCTCCAGCATTGAAGCACTGACCACACTTGATCAGCTCACCTGGGCAGGCCACATAGTTCGCATGCCAGACACGAGACTCCCAAAGCAAACGCTCTACTTGGAACTTATCCATGACAAACGACTCAAAGGCGGGCAGAGGAAACGTTACAAGGACACACTCAAAGCCTCCCTGATAAAGTGCGACATCCCCACTGACAACCGGGAGTCTCTGGCCAAAGACCGCCCTAAATGGTGGAAGTGCATCCGGGAGGGCGCTGAGCTCCTCGAGTATCGTTGCCGAGAGCATGCAGAAATCACGCGCAGGCAGCGGAAGGAGTGTGCGGCAAACCAGGCTCCCTGCCCACCCTTCCCCTCAACCACTGACTGTCCCACCTGTGACAGAGACTGTGGTTCTCTTATTGGACTGTACAGCCACCTAAGAACTCATGCTAAGAGTGGAAGCAAGCCTTCCTCGATTCCGAGGAACTGTCTATGATAATGATGATGATTTTTTTATACTACCAGGGTGTAAATTGGAGTGTCTGCTTTTTCATTAAATTAAAAACATTCTAACAATGCTTTAAAAGTTAGGAGGTGTTGATTATCAGATTGTCCACTATTGCTCAAAAAAAGAAAAGAACAATAGACTGGCTGACAACTGTCAATTGTTGGGCCCAAGTTTCGGCCTCAGTTGCTCCTGATTTTTTGGAACAACTGGTGTAGAACGGAGTATCTTAGAAATTAAAATTCTCGGCATTTAGTTTGCTCCAGTTCTAGTCAGTTAGAACAGTTTCACTTTGGAACAGAATTTTTTTTTTCAAAAGGGGGCGTGTCCGGCCACTTACGCCTGTTTTCAAAGTTTCGGCAGTGAAAACTTACGCCAAACTAACTTAAAATGGAGTAAGTGAAGATTTTTGTACGCTCGAAAAAACCTTGTCTACACTTTAGAAAATCAGGCGTAGGTTACAAATCAGGCATAGGGAATGGGGGGAGGGGAGGTTTAAAGGGAAGTTTACAAACATTAAACACTTCAGTTTTACAAATAAAGAGCCATCATCAATAATAAATGATAAAAACATCAATAAATCAACCAATAAAATCAAAAAAAAATTAATAAGAAATAATTTTTTTTTAAATCAATAAATAAAACATATTCTATTTACCGACTGCAGCACTGGGAGCCCTCCAACAGCATGCTGGGATGCCCCCAGCCCCCCAGTGTGTTTCTGTCAGTGTCTCCATCTCTCTGTCTGTCTGTGTGTGTGTGTCTCTCACTCTCTGTCTGTCAGTGTTTGTGTTTCTGACAGCGAGGGGTGGAGGGGAGGGGGAGGAGGGGTGGTGTAGTGGGGGAGAGGGGGTGTAGTGGGGGAGAGGGAGGGGAGGGGGGGGGAGAGGGAGGGGGGTGAGAAGGGGGGAGGGGAGGGGGGTGAGAAAGGAGGGAGGGGAGGGGCGGAGGAGAGGTAGGAGGAGTGAGGGGAGAGAATGGAGGGAGGGGAAAGGATGGGGGAGAGGAGGAGTGAGAGAAGGGAGGGAGGGGAAGGGGGGGAGAGAGAGAGAAGGGAGAGAGAGAGAGAGAGAGAGAGAGAGAGAGAGAGAGAAAGAAAGAAAGGAGAGGGAGGCTGAACCGGCCGGGCCCAAGACTTCGAGCTTAGACTTACCAGATTGACAGGTAGGTGGCGTCAGGTCCGGGGGGGTTGGGAGCGCGGATCGGGGGCGGAGATCGGTCGGGGGGGGGCGGGAGATCAGTCGGGAGCGGAGGTCGGTCAGGGAGGGGGGGTGGGGGAAGGTCGGGAGCGGGGGAAGCGGAGGTCGGGTCGGGGGAGAGCACGGTCCGGTGGGGGGGGGGGGGTGGAAGCGGAAGTCAGGTCGGGAGGAAGCAGGAGCTGGCTGTGGGAGGAGCCTTATCCACGCCACCCCAGTGAGGCCATTCGGCCAGGGCTAGGGGCTGCGTGCTTCAGGCCCCTCCCACACAGTTTCGGGCGCCTGGAGCTACTGCACATGCGCGCCCACTGTACCACGCCTGTGCAGAGGTCCCGGCACTGTTTTCAGCGCAGGGACCTAGCTCCGCCCCCCACAGCTCGTGCTGCGCCACGCCAAGGGCCAGAGGACCAGCAGGGAGCCGGAGAATCTGGAAGTTTTCTTTAGGCGCACATTGTGGCGCGAAAAACGGGCATCCAGATCGGGGCTGCGTCGTTCTAGGCGCGGCCCGAAACTTGGGCCCAATATGTGTCTTTGCACCAAGCTTGGTTTAAAATGTACCTGGTGCAAACTCAACATGGTTTGAGAATGCCAACTGGCAGCGCTTTCACTCCATTTAGCTTAAAGCTGCTCTTATATCGGTCTTTTAATTTGGAATCTGAGAGCCAGCAGCCAGCATTAATACTGTTACAAATCCATTAACTGGATTGACAAGTTATGGAAAATGGATTTAACAGCATAAACAGAGAGAACTGGCTCACAGTTACAGAGTTCCCAAAATCTGAATTAAAAATAGACCAACATAAAAGCAACTGAAGTGCAGTCAGATACGTGATTGGAATCTGACTCCAGAATCAGATTTGGATACCTGAAACTCATTTGCATCATTGCAAAAGTAACAGTATAACTAATGTAAGTTTTATGATTACTTCTGCATATTTGAATTTCTTTAATTCCAGTTTACTTGTATTAAAACATTCCAGAGAATTTTTTGCAGATGTCCTGCAGTATGGTTGTATTCTGGAAACTGTAGAGAGTATTCAGTGCTGAAAATGTAAGCAGTCTGAACTGGTAGCTGAGTGTTGAACACAACATTCACTGACTAGTCCTGTGGCATTTCTAGAGATCCAAACTAAGCTATTGCCATTATGAAATAATCTTTTGTGTAATGTCTTTAATAAGGTTAAATGCTTCTAGCTAGATTTGAAATTCTATATCTAGAGATTTATCACTGGCTTCAAATCAATTTATACTGAATAGTAGATTGTGCATTTAGTATGATTGAGATTATCTTGAGCACTTTTTAACTATTGAGTTGGGGAGGGAAGTCTTATGGCATAAAACACATTAAAATGTATTTTAAGTTTGTATTATGCTCAGTGAAGCATTTTAACAACATATAGCAAGGTATCATTTTCTCTGTATTAGCAATTGAGCATCAATTTGCAAGCTTTCAATAAATATTAAAGGGATAAAGTGCATGGGATAAAAATAATGCCCTTCCATTGTCTCTTCATTGCCATTGGTTAACGATCTGAAGACTTTTATCTCTTCACTTTAGTCATTTCTGAGGAGTAATTAATCTGGGCCTTTGGGAGGTGACCATCTGCTTCCTCTTGGTTACAGATCTGAAATCTCAAAATAAATGTTCATGATGAGTGCTAATTATATGAATCGAGGAAAAACTCAAACTTCCAATTCATAGTTTATAATTTTACTAATTTTTATCCTTTTTTCAGAAAATGTAATGATCTGTTTCAGCCTTTTAAGAGAGAATTGCATTTTAAATATTTGAGTTATATTGGAAAATGTTCTGGTCTAGCAGTTTTCTGATTAGATCTGGGTAGCAAGTAGTGAGAATGATAATGCTTCAAAGAAATGAAGCTGTCACAAATAATAGCATAGTTCATATTTATTTAAAATTTAAGCTGTGAACAAGATCATGAAATCAGCATCAGAAAAATGTTCATAACCTCTCAGCACAAGATGATTTTTCCCTATTCAAAAACCAGGAGGAAATTGCTTCAGTATAAATAAAGTGCATTTCAGAATCATGATTGTAAGTGTAATGTAAAATTACTTGCAGCCTAGTGATAATATAATGATATTTGGGAGCATTCCTTGAGCTGAGACTGCAATTCTATTGTGATTTGTTTTAAAGGAAGGGAAGGCTGGGGAGGTACTTTCTGTTTAAAGTATTTCCCCATAACTCTTCAAAAAAGATGCCTATAACACTATTTACTATCTTCTAGATTTAGTCAATTTATCTAATAGTTTTAAGGCTGATTGGGACTGGCACTTTGGATATCTGCTTTCCTCCTGAGCCATGGATTACAATGATGGCCTGCATTCATCCTGTGGATCATAAACTGAAATTTAAGTGGCTCTGAAAGAGAGAGTAGATACCTCAGGTGCCATCCACATAAGCCTGAAAATAGCCATTGACTTCAATTAGCAGCCTGCAGGACCAATCCCAAGACAATGTGATGACAGAAATAATACTACCGACAGCAGTAACCCAGCTGGCTCAGCCATGGCTGCAGCAGCACTGGGACTATTTTATTATATGGAGTATTTGATCAGCTGTATCTGTACTTCTAACCTTCAGTACCATTCTTACCCAGATATTTATGAGCTTTTTTTAAGACATTAACATAACAGTAAACTACTTTTACTGGAAGTCTGCCCTTCACATATGCTTCACTTTAGGGAAAGAAAAATTCTTCTAATCTCTAGTTTTGATTAAAGCTTGTTATTTTTATACCCAAGGCCATCCATACATAAGAATTAGGAACAGGAGTAGGCCATCTAGCCCCTCAAGCCTGCTCCGCCAAAATCTGTGATCACAAAATTAAATAACCTGTAAAAATGCATCTGTCATTTAAATTGTTCAAAATCTTAAAATTAGCCTGTAATGTAAATAAAATCAAGCTCCATTGATTTCTTTTGTGTGGGGTGCTCAGAAGGATTTATTTTTGGGAAATATAACTAAAACACTGATAATGAGTTCAAGTTAAAATTGTAATATCAGTTATCAATTTGTCAGAAAAGCTTTGGGATAAATGGAGCCTACCATTTCCAAAAAGAATCTATGTAAACTACCCACCCCAATCGGGAGAAACCATGGGCTAAGTCTACCAACATAAAAGCAATGCAGTGTTCAAATGCAGAATCGGTACAAACACTTGGCAGCCCTCACTGTTCTGGTCTACTGAGATATTACTGCAATGACATCTGTAACTTCTTGTATCACAGTGTTGACATCTGTCCTGCATTTGGACTTTTACACATCCTGAGCCACCATCTGTTACTTGTCTATTTTTTAATTTGTGCCACTCCACTGTGGCTGTAGTCCAAATGATGCTCCGATTGTTATAGTTGGTATATAAAGAAAAGCACACCAGGGTTTCTCAGGGCACTGGTTTAAATAAGGTGATTGGCCTTCATTTATCATTAACTAACTCAGCAGGAGTTCACATTTAAGACAGGTTTGGTTTTGAACTAAATTGTGAATGATGATGTGTAAAATATTTAAAATGTTACGGTATGATTTCTATTAATTTTGAACTGAGATGAAATTATAAACTTCCCATGATCCAACCTATGTTGTAAAAATACTACCTCAGGCAGATTTTACCTGCATTTAAGTTCAGCATTTTTCTCAACTACACAGTTTTATTTGTTTAGAGACAATTAGGCACAGATGGAATGTTTTCTCCCACTGAAATAAAGCTGTTGTGCCCAGGGCAAGGTTTTGCTGCGAGTTATTTTCAACACCGTGCATTCTCAGTGTTGAGATACTTTTAGACTGTTCACAATCTAATTGGCTTTTGAATGGAAGCCAAATACAATGCAGCAGGTCATAAAGGACATGGTACAAAGCAAGAATACAGTTTGGGTCATACATCGAATATAATGTACCAGGCACAGAAGTATTCACTAATTAATAATTACATCTAAATGTATTCAGTTAGCAAGAAGTGACTGTTGCTCACATAACAGCTATTTCACTTCAAAAGTAATGAATTGCATAAAAGCTCTTTGAGGCATTTACCTGTGAAAGGTGTATAATTGCAAGTGTTATATCAATAACAAATACAACTGATGCAGAAAATATGTTTGTTTTCTTTGTTTCATTTGACAGAAAAATAACATTGTAAGCATTAATTAAAATACAGTAAGATCATTTGACTCGATAGCAATACTTGCTATTCTATTGCAAACTTATCATTTTTTGTCTTTCAGAACATGAAAAGCACAGACTCTGCAAAAGTGCAGATTACATGAATTTACACTTTAAAGTGAAGTGGCTGTATAATGAGTATGTAAAGGACCTGACAGCTTTCAAAAATTCAGTCCCAGAGTACCCAGCGTAAGTGCTCCACTAATCGATTCAGAAATATAGCTCCCAGTGTGGTCCATGTTAGGGTAGAATTG
This sequence comes from Pristiophorus japonicus, assembly GCF_044704955.1. Classification (NCBI taxonomy): domain Eukaryota; kingdom Metazoa; phylum Chordata; class Chondrichthyes; family Pristiophoridae; genus Pristiophorus; species Pristiophorus japonicus. The sequence continues at coordinate 26,979,037 of NC_091994.1, read as the reverse complement.
CTGTGAAAAACCTTACTTAGATGGTACTAAAGTTTTATTAATTAAGGCACTTTTATATTGGTGCTTGGGCTCCAGGAGAGCAGTGCTCACCTGTGTGCCTCAGATCCTCACTCCAACCTCTACTCCCAGGACCTATACATAAAAACGGTCCAGGCATTGTTGAAACCACAAAGTTTTCCATGTTTATATTATAATGTGTTGGCAGCAAATGTGCTGTAATCTTGCCACTGATGGTGCACTACAAAAATGTCTTTACATGAGAATAACTCAGTGGAGCAGGTTTTACACATGAATTTCAGGTCTAAAATAGCTTCATTTACCCATAGTTACTTGCATGAAAACAGACATAGCCTAAATAATTGAGCAACATGCTGCAATCAAAAACAAGAAACAGCTGTGAAATATAGATGTGCATGTATAAATGTGAAGGAAAACAAAGTGGGAAATCTGAATTTAAAAAAAAAATGCTAGAACTAAATATCACTTCAATCAGTATCTGATAGAGAAAGACAGATTATCACAACATTTTGAGTGAGACCCTTCCTCAAAACCCTAAAGTAATGAAAGCCCCTGTTCCTCTTTTATCTGAAAACTTGGTTTACATTTGTCTGCCTTGCAGCAGTACAGGTTCTAACTTAAGTCATTGCGTGGGCTGGCATAGCATCTTCTTCATTATAAATGTATGAGGCAAGCAAATATATTCGACTGGGGGGGGGGGAAGGAAAGCCTCCAGATTTGCTAAATTAACACATTTGGCAATGTTTGATAAGGCCATAAAGAGTGCAAACAAAGTTGGGGTTAATTTCTAGAATGCAAAAGTAGGATGCAATCTGGCTGGCTGCGGGTGGGAAACAGAGGCTTCCCATTCAAATCAGGCCCTGCTGTTAAATTCGGCAGGGCCAGCGGAAAACTCGTTCTTCCAGGTTTCCCGACCGCCTCGTGTCCCCCCAACCCACCTTCTCCATTAAAATTCAGCCCTATGTAATTCTCTCTGGCTGAACTATCTTCAAGAGTATGTTAACCCTTGTTCTGCCAGTGGGTACTACAACTTCCTACCACAATAGCAGAATGTACTACGAGCCATAAATAATAGGAGATCTGATGTCCTACCCATTGGAAGACCAGACAAACAGTTGTTTGCCCTTGTGTACATATTAGCTTTAATGGATGGAAATAAACCTGCAAAACTGAATGTGAAATCAGCAGGTAATAATTGCCCAGTGAAAAATCCATGCTAGATGTTCTCTTATCTCTCTCTCCTTTTTTCTAAATTAGGTTATAGACATTATCATTTAAATAGGTTTACTGTTCATCTTTTCTGATGAAGAGTCTCTTTTGAAATATTGTTAATCTGTCTTTCTCTCTTAAATGCAGACTAACCCACCCAGTGTTTCCAGATTTCTCTGTTTTTGTTTAACAGGTTCCATTTAGTGTATTCAGTAAGAAATCTTTCAGGTGAAGCAATTAAACACTGCAAAATGCAACCATTTCCTCTTTAATAATGTAACTGTATCTTTTGATTTTAATGAGTAGAATGAAATTCCAATCATTATATTGATTTTCCTGAAGTAATTTGTTCTTTCCTCTTATCAATCCGCAGCTCCTTATGGGCTATATTGATTGTGAATGAAGTGCATCACATATTTCTAAAATATAATAAGTATTAAAATATGAAACTGTTTATCCACAGCTGGTTTGAACCATTTGTTATACAGTGGTTGGATGAAAATGAAGAGGTATCCAGAGACTTCCTGCATGGAGCACTGGAACGAGACAAGAAGGATGGTGTAAGACAGTTAGCATCTACTACTGCATGAACTGACTGCTGCATTTGAATGTACAGAGAAATTGGTTTTATTTATTTTTTCTAGATTGATACTGATTTAGAAGCAGATTTAGCATCTTACAGCACAGAAGGAAAGGAGGCCATTCTGCCTATCATGCCTGTACCAAATCTTTGAAAGAGATATCCAACTAGTCCCACTCCCCTGCTCTTTCCCCATAATCCAACAATTTCATCCTCTTCAAGTATTTATCCAGTTCCCTTTTGAAAGTTACTATTGAATCTGCTTTGACAACCCTTTCAGGCAGTGCATTCCAGATCATAACTGTATATCTGTGACCAAATACCCACAAGCAATAGTTTGTCCACATCTTGGCCTAGACGTTGCTGTGGTAGCTTTGTGTCACGTGATCTGGGGAGAGGCAGAACTTCCCTTTACCCCAAAAATTGTTTCCCTTCATGCCATCCCAAATCCTGGGGTCAGAGTATTAACATTTTTTCAACGATCACCCTCATCATTTTCAACATTATTGGGTGCACACCTTAGTTTTGGGGTGGGGGGGGAGTATCACTCCGGCACCTTGCCACAATGTAAGTAGGCCAGCTGTACCACCTGAGATTCCTCAAAAAAATTTGAAACCCTCCATTGTAAATGTTATGTACGTAATAACTCGATAGACTGAATACTGTAAACTAACACAGGTACAAACCTGGCTCTGCTTTATTCGGGCCCGAAGTGATTACATTACATGATGGCTTGCCTTTTATATCTGGGCCGAGTACACATGCGTACAGCCCAGTGACCTCTGGCAGTGGCGCCACCTGGTGGCTAGTAACCCCAAGCATACATAAATGACAATATCCCCCTTTAAGATATTAGTAACAGTCTTTTTAAAAATTGAGACGGTCCGGGGCTTTCCGCTCCCGAGTTGATCGTCTCAGTTCAACTCCAGCCTTGGGTGAACGTTCTGAGTCTGTTATGATTGGGGACTGGGTAGCCAATCTGATGGGAGTAGCAATGACCATGTCAGGGATTGAAAGTCCAGATTAATTGATGACAGCAGAGTCCTCTGATGACTGAGGGTAGGTTGGTTGGTCACTGATTGTGTCTTCCTCAGACTGTTCCGGTTCATCCGTGTGCCATAGCTTTATCTGATCAACATGTTTCCTGCATGTTTGCCCATTCTTGAGCTTGACGATAAACACTGTTTCCCTCCTTGGCCGTAACAGTACCGGCGATTCACTTGGGACCTTGACCATAATTTAGTACATACACAGGATCGTTAACAGAAATGTCGTGTGACACAGCAGCGCGATCATGATACCACTGCTGACTTTGACATCTATATTCAACATGATCGTTCAAGTCAGGGTGGACAAGAGAGAGCTTGGTCTTGAGACCTCTCTTTATCAATAGTTTAGCAGGGGGATCCCGGTAAGCGTGTGGGGTCTTGTCCTGTAACTAATCAATATGCATGACAAGCGAGTCTGCAATGAACCTTGAGTTACACGTTTCATACTCTGCTTGATGGTTTGGACAGAACGCTCTGCTTGACCATTAGATGCGGGTTTGAATGGTGCCGACCTCACATGTTTGATACCATTGAGTTTCACGAATGCTTGAAACTCCAGACTAGTGAAGCAAGGTCCGTTGTCGCTTACAACAATGTTGGGCAGGCCATGAGTGGCAAACATGACATGAAGGCTCTCAATGTTGGCTGTGGATGTACTGGATGACATGATTGTACACTCTATCCACTTGGAATATGCATCCACCACAACTAAAAACATCTTTCCCAGGAAGGGACCTGCAAAGTCGATGTGGATCCTGGACCATGGTTTAGATGGCCACGACCACAGACTCAGCGGCGACTCCGCTGGTGCTTTACTTAGCTGCATGTAAGTTTTGCACTGATGCACACATGATTCCAGATCAGAGTTAATTCCAGGCCACCATACATGAGACCTGGGAATGGCTTTCATCATGACAATACCGGGATGAGTGCTATGTAGATCATATACAAATTCCTCTCTGCCTTTCTTAGGCATAACAATATGATTATCCCACAGTAAACAATCTGACTGAATGGATAGTTCATCTTTGCGACGGTTGTAAGGTTTGGTCTCATCACCCATTTGCTTGGGTGTGGCAGACCAATCACCACTAAGGACACAACATTTGACAATCGATAATATCGGGTCCTGGCTGGTCCAGGTCTTAACTTGTTGAGCCATGACAGGGGTTTCTTCACTTTCAAAAGCATCCATAACTAACAGCAGGTCTGCAGGTTGTGGCATCTCCACCTCCGGTGTGGGCAACGGCAGACGGCACAGTGCATTGGCACGATTCTCGGTGCCAGGACTATGGCGAATGACATAATCATAGGCAGATAATGTCAGCGCCCACCTCTAGATATGGGACGATGCATTGGTATTGATGCCTTTGTTTTCCGAAAACGAAATGAGTGGCTTGTGATCTGTTTCCAGTTCAAACCGAAGACCAAACAGGTACTGATGCATCTTTTTAACCCTATACACACAGGCTAATGCTTCTTTTTCTACCATGTTGTAGGCTCTTTCCGCCTTTGACAAACTTTTAGAAGCATACGCAACAGGTTGTAGTTTACCTGACTCATTAGCTTGTTGGAGCACGCAACCAGCTCCATATGACCGAAGCATCACAGGCCAATACTAGACACTTTCATGGATCATTATGTACCAGCAGCTTGTTAGAGCAAAGCAGATTAGTAACTTTCTCAAAAGCTCTATCTTGAGATGCACCCCAAACTCAGTTGTCGCCTTTTCTTAGTAGCATGTGCAGTGGCTCTAATGAAGTGCTCAATCTAGGTAGGAAATTACCAAAGTAGTTGAGTAGACCAAGGAACGAACGCAGCTCCGTCACATTCTGAGGCTTGGGTGCATTTTTGATGGCCTTGGTTTTCGAGTCTATAGGCCTGATGCCGTCAGCAGCAATTTTCCTTCCCAGGAATTCAACTTGCAGTGCCATGAAGAGGCACTTCGAACGTTTCAGTCTGAGTCCCACTTTGTCCAGACGATGTAGAACCTCTTCTACATTGTTCAGATGTTCGGCGGTGTCACGACCTGTGACCAGGATGTCATCTTGGAACACGACGGTTCTAGGGACGGACTTCAATAGACTCTCCATATTCCTCTGAAATATGGCTGCAGCCGAGCGAATTCTGAGAGGACACCTGTTGTCGATAAACAGTTCTTTATGAGTGTTGATGCACGTAAGTTTCTTCGACATCTCGACCAGCTCCCGTGTCATGTAGGCTGACGTCCGATCCAGTTTAGTGAACGGCTAGCATTGCAAACAGGTCATCAGCTTTCGGTAACGGGTATTGATCCTGTTTCGAAACTCGGTTGATCGTAACTTTATAGTCTCCACAAATCCTGACAGTGCCATCACTCTTCAACACAGGAACAATGGGGCTGGCCCATTCGTTAAATACGATCCCTTCACGCTGGAGTCTGCCCAGTTCGATTTCGACCTTCTCCCTCATCATGTACAGAACTGCCCGAGCTTTATGATGGACGGGTCTTGCATCCGAGTCCACGTGGATCTGCACCTTGGCTCCCGTGAAATTGCCAATGCCTGGTTCAAACAGCGAGGGGATCTTGCTCAGCACTTGAGCAGATGGAGTATTATCCTCCGACGACATCGGTTTCAATTCCATTTGATTTTTTCTAGCCAATTCCTGCTAGAACAATCCATAACGGTAAATCATGAACCGCACCATCATACGACACCTTGACTACTACTCTGCCAATCACCGTTATGAGTTCCTTAGTGTACATATGCAACTTGGCATTGACTGGACTCTCAGTCTTAGTATCCCACAGCTTGTCGAGTGTCCTCTGGCTCATTGACTCCCACCCGTGTCCAATTCCATCGGTACCGGCACACCATTAAGTTTTACATTAATCATTATCGGTTGGCTCTTTGTTAGGAATGAATACAGTCCATACACTTCCTCCTCTGGTATCTCGGATTGCATATCCAGATCCGCGCTATTCTGGTCATCATTCTCCACGTAGTGTGTCGCAGCACGCTCACTCAGTTGCAGACACATGCACTGGAGATGCCCCAGTCTCGAACAGCCTTTACAAATGTACTGTTTAAACTGACACTGATGAGGCCGATGATTGCCCCCACAACGCCAACACGGTGAAATCAGATTCATTCCCGTTAGCGGACTTTGGGCAGCCACAGGTTTCGCATACGCAGTTGAGTAGGCCCTGCCATATGCATCTCTGCCAAACGACGATACAATCTTGTTTAGAGTACTTGCCGAGTTCCGATTTTTCGATGATATCTGCTTTAAGTTTTTGTCCGTCGTCATGCATGCCTGGGCAATCGTGATGGCCTTGCTCAAATCCAGCATCTCCGCCGCCAGTAGCTTACGCAGGATCACCTCATAGTTGATGCCGATTACAAAGAAGTCCCGCAACATGTCTCCCAATGCGTTTTCGAACTTACACGGTCCAGCTAAACGTCTTGGGTCGGCAACGAATTCCGACACATCTTGGCCCTCAGAACGAACGTGCTTGTAAAATCGATATCGTGAGAGGATGATGCCGCCTTCTGGTTTGAGATGGTCACGTACCAGAGCACTCAATTCCTCATAGTCTTTGCCCGTTGGACTTGCAGGCGAAAGAAGATTCTTTGAGTCCATAGATTTTCGGACCGCAAACCGTGAGGAAGCCCGCCATGTGCCTAACTGTGTCAGTGGTCCTCCATTTTGTTGGCCACGAAGTACTGGTCCAGGCGAGCTACAAAATCTGCCCAGTCCTCTCCCTCCACAAATCTCTCCAGAATTCCAATAGTGCTCATTTTTGCATGCGAAGGTTCTGAAGTTACCGCGTCGCCAAATGTTATGTATGTAATAACACGATAGACTGAATACTGTAAACTAACACAGGTACAAACCTGGCTCTGCGTTATTCGGGCCCAAAGTGATTACATTACATGATGGCTTGCCTTTTATACCTGGGCCACACACACGTGCGTATAGCCCAATGACCTCCAACAATGGCGCCATCTGGTGGCTAGTAACCCCAAGCATACATACATGACAGTAAATCCTCCGATTTGCCCAAAGGCAATCGATCGCCATAGGCAAACTAGTGTTAGAAAAGAAGATAGGTCCCACTGCAGTCAGGATCTGTATAGCTGCTTCATGCAGGTTTACTTAGCACTGCGACAAGGAAGGCAAAACTGGTAGGAATTTTGGCAGTCCTGCTTCTTTCTGTCATGTCTCCATAGAAGTGGGCAGATGAAAGAAGAACCCAACCTTACTTTCAGTGGAATTTTTCTGGATCCAAAAAAAGGATTGGAGACCCAGGATAACTGGGTCTTGCTCCAAATTTCTCCCCCATCCAGATAATGGTGGCTTTGTATCAGGGTCATTGAATTTTAAGACTCTTGGTCTTGTTTGTAAGTGGGGCAAAAATTCTCTCTTTAACCTGTTTAGCTTAACTAGTCTATCAATGTGGCCAAATCTAATCCCTTCATTATTTTCAAGAACTCAGTCATATCTTCTTGAAGTCTTTGCTTTTCCAAAGTTAAAAAGCCCCGGCTCTCTAAGCCTGTTTCTCTAACATGGATTTATGAAAGGGAAATCATGTTTGACAAATGTTCTAGAATTTTTTGAGGATGTAACTAGTAGAGTGGACAGGGGAGAACCAGTGAATGTGGTGCATTTGGACTTTTAAAAGACTTTTGACAAGGTGTCACACAAGAGATTGGTGTGCAAAATTAAAGCGCATGGTATTGGGGGTAATGTATTGATGTGAATAGAGAACTGGTTGGCAGACAGGAAGCAGAGAGTCGGGATAAACGGGTCCTTTTCAGAATGGCAGGCAGTGACTAATGGGGTGCCTCAGGGCTCAGTGCTAGGACCCCAGCTATTTACAATATACATCAATGATTTAAATGAAGGAATTGTGTAATATCTCCAAGTTTGCAGATGACACTAAGCTGGGTGGCGGTGTGAGCTGTGAGGAGGATGCTAAGAGGCTGCAGGGTGACTTGGACAGGTTAGGTGAGTGGGCAAATGCATGGCAGATGCAGTATAATGTGAATAAATGTGAGGTTATCCACTTTGGTGGCAAAAACCGAAGGCAGAATATTATCTGAATGGCGGCAGATTAGGAAAAGGGGAGGTGCAACAAGACCTGGGTGTCATGGTACATCAGACATTGAAAGTTGGTATGCAGGTACAGCAGGCGGTGAAGAAGGCAAATGGCATGTTGGCCTTCATAGCGAGAGGATTTGAGTATAGGAGCAGGGAGGTCTTACTGCAGTTGTATACGGCCTTGGTGAGGCCTCACCTGGAATATTGTGTTCAGTTTTGGTCTCCTAATCTGAGTAAGGACATTGTTGCTATTGAGGGAGTGCAGCGAAGGTTCACCAGACTGATTCCCGGGATGGCAGGACTGACATATGAGGGGAGACTGGATCGACTGGGCCTGTATTCACTGGAGTTTAGAAGAATGACAGGGAATCTCATAGACACATATAAAATTCTGATAGGACTGGACAGGTTAGATGCAGGAAGAATGTTCCTGATGTTGGGGAAGTCCAGAACCAGGGGACATAGTCTAAGGATAAGGGACAAGCCATTTAGGAGCGAGATGAGGAGAAACTTCTTCACTCAGAGTTGTTAACCTGTGGAATTCTCTACTGCAGAGAGTTGTTGATGCCAGTTCGTTGGATATATTCAAGAGGGAGTGAGATATGGCCCTTACGGCTAAAGGCATCAAGGGTATGGAGAGAAAGCAGGAAAGGGGTACTGAGGTGATGATCAGCCATGATCTTATTGATTGGTGGTGCAGGCTCGATAGGCCGAATGGCCTACTCCTGCATTTATTTTCTATGTTTCTAACTAAAGATTCTTAAACTGGGTATCAATTGAGTGGCCTTTCTCTGAACTTTTTCCAACACTTTGATATCCCTTACCATGTAAGGTGACCAAGCTGGCCAAGAAAGGATAGTACATTAGTTATTTTATATTTAATCGTCTTTGCCATACATCGAGACACCCTATTTGCTTTCACAATAGCCTTAAAATAGTGGTTATGAAACGTTAATGAATCATGAATTTTAAACCCCCCTACCCCCAGGTCCTTCCCTTGCCCAGCAACCTGGAGCACAGAATCCTGTATCATGTATGCATGCTTGGAACTGCCCCTACTCAAGTGCATCATACTGCTCTTGTCAATATTAAAATATACCTGCCAGACATGAGCTCAATCCCCAATTACATCCAGATCTCCCTGCAATCTATTTTTTTTCCATCGAAAGACCTCGCACCTTTGTGTCGTTCACATAAGGTTACATACTGCCAAATGAACATAAGAACATACGAAATGGGAGCAGGAATAGGCCATTTGGCCCCTCGAGCCTGCTCCACCATTCAATGAGATCATGGCTGCTCTGATCCTTGCCTCAACTCCACTTCCCTTCCCGCTCCCCATAACCCTTGACTTCCTTATCATTCAAAAATCTGTCTATCTCCACCTTAAATATATTCAAAGACCCAGCCTTCACAGCTTTCTGGGGTAGAGAATTCCAAAGAGTCACGACCCTCTGAGAGAAGAAATTCCTCCTCATTTCTGTTTTAAATAGGCGACCTCTTATTCTGAAACTATGCCCCCTAGTTCTAGATTCCCCCATGAGGGGAAAAATCCTCTCAGCATCTACCCTGTCAAGCCCCCTCAGAATCTTATATGTTTCAATAAGATCACCTTTCATTTTTCTAAACTCTATTGATAATAGGCCCAACCTGCTCAACCTTTCTTCATATGACAACCCCTTCATCTCAGGAATCAACCTCGTGAATATTCTTTGAACTGCCTCCAACGCAAGTATATCCTTCCTTAAATAAGGAGACCAAAACCGTAAGCAGTACTCCGAGTGTGGTCTTACCAATGCACTGTACTGTTGGAGCAGGACTTCCCTACTTTTATACTCCACTCCCCTTGCAATAAAGGCCAACGTTCCATTTGCCTTTCTGATTACTTGGTGTACCTGCATGCTAACTTTTTGCATTTCATGTACAAGAACTCGCAGATCCCTCTGCACTACAGCATTTTGTAATCATTCCCTATTTAAATAATTAGCTTTTTTATTTTTCCTACCAAAGTGAATAACCTCACATTTTCCTACATTATAGTCCACCTGCCAAATTTTTGCCCACTCACTGAGCCTATCTATATCCCTTTGTAGATTCTTTGCATCCTCCTCACAATTTGCTTTCCCACCCATCTTTGTATCATCAGCAAATTTGGCTACATTACACTCTCTCCCTTCATCCAAGTCATTAATATAGATTGTAAATAGTTGAGGCCTCAGCACTGATCCCTGTGGCACCCCACCAATTACAGTTTGCCAACCGGAAAATTACCAATTTATCTCGACTCTCTGTTTTGTGTTAGCATGGTAGAGGATTGGCTAACTAATATATTATCCCCAACCCCATGAGCTTTATCTTGTGCAGTAACCTTTTGCAAACCCAATTATCAGTGCAGTTCTGAGGTACCTGATCTCTGCTGCATTTGGGCTCAGTGGCCCAGGCTCGGAAGGGGAAAATCCAACAGGTTTCCCCTTCTTGATTGCTATCCTGCTGAAAAGTGTGAATGTCAGGAGAAAATGGGCTCATGCTCAACAGCAATGGTTGAATTATCTGCTGACACAAACTATCTGGTCTAACACATGAAGAATAGTCAGAGATGCGGTACTGAAAAGTCTTGCTTCTGGAACCATACCCCATTTATAGGACTGTAGTTAGTGATATGTCCTTACTATACAGTAAGGACAGCCATGAACTCATTGAATGGCGGTGCAGGCTAGAAGGGCCGAATGGCCTACTCCTGCACCTATTTTCTATGTTTCTAAATGTACACGAGGCCCATACTTGAGAGAAGGTCACTCCATGACCAGTTACCTTTATTACTAAGACCTCAAGTGATGAAGGTGGGTGGAGCTTCCCCTTTTATATCTGAAAGTCCAGGTTAGGAGTGTCTCCCACAAATTCACCCCCTTGTGGTCAATGTTCTCAAGGTGTACAACTTAGGTCAGCTTATACATGGGTTACAATGATAGTTGAATACATGACATCACCTCCCCCCCCCCCCCCCCCCCCCCGCCACATCCAAAGTCTTATTGGAATCACAGGTTAAGTCTCTCTGGTGGTTTACGCTCCCTTGTAGAGCACCTGAGTTGGGGCTCCGGTTGTTGGGTACTGCTGTTTGCAGTGCCTCAGGCCTGTCTGGACTGCCCACAGTGACTGGGCTCTCCTCCACTTGGTTCCGGTGTTCGGTCACCTGTGGTGGAGTAAACTCTACGTCGTGTTCTTCCTCTGCTTCTATGGGGTTGCTGAACCTCCTTTTAGTTTGATCCACGTGTTTGCGGCAGATTTGTCCGTTGGTAAGTTTAACTACCAAAACCTTATTCCCCTCTTTGGCAATCACAGTGCCTGCAAGCCATTTGGGCCTGGCAGCGTAATTAAGGACAAAAACAGGGTCATTGACATCAATACATCATGCCCTCGCATTCCTGTCATGGTAGTCACATTGTGACTGATGCCTGCTCTCAACAATTTCTTTCATAGTAGAGTGTATAAGGGATAACCTGGTTTTGAGCGTCCTTTTCATTAGCAGCTCTGCGGGTGGAACCCCTGTGAGCGAGTGTGGTCGGGATCTATTGGCCAACAGGAGGCGTGATAAGCGGCTTTGTAGGGAACCCCCTTGGATTCTGAGCATCCCCTGTTTGATTATCTGCACTTCTCGTTCCGCCTGGCCGTTTGAGGCCGGCTTGCATGGTGCCGTTCTGACATGGTTGATTGCATTGCCTGCCATGAAGTCCTGGAATTCAGTGCTTGTGAAGCACGGGCCATTGTCGCTGACCAAGACATCCGGTAGACCATGGGTGGCGAACATTGCCCGTAGATTTTCTACCGTGGCAGAGGATGTGCTTGAATTTAAAATGGCACACTCAATCCATTTGGAGTAGGCGTCTACTACAACCAAAATATTTTTCCCATGAAAGGACCTGCGTAGTCCACATGGATGCGTGACCATGGCTTGGCGGGCCAGGACCAGGGGCTAAGCGGGGCTTCCCTGGGTGCATTGCCCAGCTGAGCACATGTGTTGCACCTGCGAACACAAAGTTCCAGGTCTGCATCTACCCCTGGCCACCTCTGGGGCATGATTACTTTGTTTCCCCACAGTAGGCAATCGGCCTGAATCGAGAGTCATCCTTGCGCCTATGAAACGGTTTAAATTCCTCAGGGCATGTCCTGTACGTGGCTGCCCAGTCCCCATTCAGGACAAATTTCTTAACTAAAGACAGTAGCGGGTCTTTATTTGTCCAGACTTTAATCTGACGGGCTGTCACAGGTGAGCCTTCGCTTTCGAAAGCTTCAACAGCCATGACCATCTCAGCATCATGTTCAATTGCCCCCTCAGTGGTGGCTAGTGGGAGCCTGCTAAGTGCATCGGCGCAGTTTTCAGTGCCCGGTCTGTGCCGAATTGTGTAGTCATAGACGGCTAACGTAAGTGCCCACTTCTGTATGCGGGCCGATGCATTCGCATTTATGGCCTTGTTGTCGGCCAAAAGGGACGTTAGGGGTTTGTGATCTGTCTCCAGCTCAAATTTCCTGCCAAACAGGTACTGGTGCATTTTTTTTACTACATATACACATGCTAGCGCTTCCTTTTCTACCATTCCGTAGCCCCTTTCTGCCTGGGACAGACTTCTGGAGGCATAAGCTACCGGCTGTAACTGACCATTGGCATTCACATGCTGCAACACACACCCGACCCCATAGATGACGCATCGCACGTTAGAACAAGTTTCTTACACAGGTCATATAACGTGAACAGTTTGTTAGAGCACACAACTTGTTATGCTCCATCAAAAGCCTTTTCCTGGCTGTTCCCCCAGACCCAATCGCAACCTTTGCATAGGAGCACGTGTAGCGGCTCTAACAAAGTGCTCAAATTGGGAAGAAAGTTACCAAAATAGTTCAGGAGCCCCAGGAACGAACACAGCTCCATTGTGTTACAAGGTCTGGGTGCTCTCTGGATCACTTCCGTTTTGGACGCAGTAGGTCTGATCCCATCTGCTGCTACCCTCCTTCCCAGAAATTCTACCTCTGGAGCTAAGAAGACGCACTTCGCCTTTTTCAGTCGCAGCCCTACCCTGTCCAGTCTGCGTAGCACCTCTTCCAGGTTGTGGAGGTGTTCGTCAGTATCGTGACCCATGATGAGGATGTCGTCTTGAAAAACCACCGTCCTTGGAATTGACTTGAGGAGGCTTTCCATATTTCGCTGAAAGATCGCGGCGGCCGAACGAGTCCCGAGCGGACATCTGTTATACACAAACAGCCCCTTATGTGTCGTGATGGTGGTCAGCTTCTTCGAATCACTCGCCAGCTCCTGGGTCATGTAAGCTGAGGTCAGGTCCAATTTTGAAAAAAGTTTGCCACTGGATAGCGTCGCAAAGAGGTCCTCTGCTCTCGGTAGCGGATACTGGTCTTGGAGTGACACCCGATTGATGGGGGTCTTGTAATCGCCACATATCCTGACTGACCCATCCGCCTTGAGCACCGGCACGATCGGGCTCGCCCAGTCACTGAATTCGACTGGCGAGATGATGCCTTCCCTCAGCAGGCGGTCCAATTCACATTCTATCTTTTCCCGCATCACGTATGGCACCGCTCTGGCCTTGTGGTGTACAGGCCTGGCGTCCGGGTTTATGTGAATCACTACCTTGGCCCCCATGAAAGTGCCGATGCCGGGTTGAAATAATGAGTCAAATTTGTCCAGGACCTGTGAGCATGATACTCGCTCCACAGAAGAAATTGCATTGACATCGCCCCATTTCCAGTTCATGGCAGCAAGCCAACTCCTCCCTAGTAGTGCGGGACCATCCCCCGGGGCAATCCAGAGTGGCAACCTGTTCTCTGAATCTTTGTGGGTCATGACTACGTGGCGCTGCCTAGCACCGGAATGATCTCCTTTGTATATGTCTGTAGCTGTGTGTCAATCGGCAATAATTTTGGCCTCCTGGTCTTGGACACCCACAACCTTTCGAACTGTTTGATACTCATCAGGGACTGGCTGGCCCCCATGTCTAGCTCCATTAATACTGGGATGCCATTGAGGAGAACTTTCATCATTATCGGTGGCGTCCTGGTATATGAACTGTATATGTGCTGCACATGAACTCGCTGAACTTCAGCTTCCAGCGATTTCCCCCAGTATTCATTTGGCCTCGTAGGGCTTACATCGGGCCCGTCCTCCTCGTACATCAACCTGGCTGCAGGCTTCCTGCACATACGCGCCAAGTGACCACTGACGTTGCAGTTTCTGCAGGTATATTGCTGATACCTGCAAGCTCTGGCTGGGTGTTTGCCTCCACACCTCCCGCATGAGCTGGAGGCCCTGTTGTTGGAAACAAAATATCCATTACCAGTCGATCATCTCTGACTGTCTCTGTAACTGTCCTTAAGCGCACCATTAACAGGTGTTGATGGCCCCATTGCTGGCCACATTGTCATTGCGATGGCATGAATCGCCGTTCAGCTAGCCATTGTCTCTGTTGAATTCCCCCTTTGGGTTCGACTACATGCTGGGGCATGTCCGATTGCCCTTGTCTGCCTAGAGAACTGTGTGCCACGTTAACAATGTTGACTCCCTGGTCGTTTGCCACATTTGAGCCAAGATTTTTGTTATACATCATTCTGGTCTTTTCCTCCCCTGAGGTAAATGTCTAGGCTATCAAAGCCGCCACTTCCAAGGTCAAGTCTTTGGTCTCAAATCAGTTTCCTGAAAACCCCACTGTGCCCGATGCCCTCAATAAAAAAAAGTCTTGCAGCATCTCCGCTCTGCATGCATCTATGAACTTACATAGGCTCGCCAGTCGCCGGAGATCTGCCACAAAGTCAGGAAAGCTTTGCCCTTCTCGCCGCCGGTGCGTGTAAAACCGGAGTCTCGCCATGTCCATGCTGCTCGCCGGTTTAAGGCGTTCCCCGATCAACTTACTGAGCTCTTCGAACGTCTTGTCCGCCGGCTTCTCTGGCGCTAGAAGGTCCTTCATCAGGGAGTACATTCTGGATCCACAAACCATCAGGAGATGAGCCCTGCGTTTGTTGGCTGAATCCTGTCCCAACCATTCCTTAGTGACAAAACTTTGCTGTCGTCTCTCAATAAAGTCATCCCAATCATCACCAACACAATACCTCTCTTCTGTGCTGCTAGTGGCCATGCTTGCGTGGTTTAAATCCTAGTTTCACACCAATGATATGTCCTTACTATACAGTATAAATGCACACAAGGCCCATACTTGAGAGAAGGTCACTCTGTGACCAGTTACCTTTATTACCACGACCTCAAGTGATGAAGGTGGGTGGAGCTTCCCCTTTTATACCTGAAAGTCCAGGTTAAGAGTGTCTCCCACAAGATCATCCCCTTGTGGTCAATGTCCTCAAGGTGTACAACTTAGGTCAGCTTATACATGGGTTACAATGACAGTTAGGAGAGAGAAAAAAACAGAGAGAAACATTAGTGCACTGTTGATGATCTGTTCAGGAAATGCAACCCAAATGTGTGACTGACAGAGGTTTGCAATTGGTAGCAACAACTCATGTTTATATAAGGCATTTCACAGAGAGATGATGGAAAAAAAAGGATGATGAGCTAAAAAGAGATATTTGAAATGAGAGGTGGGCTTTAAGGAGAGTCTTAAAGAAGGAGAGGGAGGTGGTGGCATGGCTGAGTTATAGAAAGTAAAGAAGGACCTGAGTAGGGCCTGGAGGGGGGAAAAAAAGGAGACAGAACTAATGGGCTTGTGTCTGGAGCCGCAGGCAAATGTGTACACAAATGGATTCAAAGGGATTTTGGATTACATAGGCAATAATGTTAGGCTGTATAAATAATTGCTCATCGTCTTTCAAACAAATAGAAAGTTACTTTTACCATACTATATATGTTTTAGTGGCCTAAAAGGAAGAGCAAACTCAGCATTAATAAACTAACAAAGGATCATTTGTTGCCATAGATGGAATCCCAGTTCCTTGATATGAGTGGGAAAAGAATATAATTCATATTCTCATGTTAAATAAAAGGTTTAGACTTTCACTTCCATTGTGTCTTTCTGTTTATTATAGGCATATAAAGACTTTCTTTGTCATTTTTTAAATTGACCTTTTTTCTGTTTTATTATTAGATGTTTCTTATGAAATTGGCATGTGAGTGCAGTAATCTTACAATAAACCAATATTTTTCACTTGAATGAGAATGTCAGTATTGTTCAGGCAATTTAGATTTATCAGAATTGCTATTTTTTAGTAAGTTCAAATACCTCTGTCATATTTATTTATGTAATAATGTGACGAGGAATTCAAGATTCTCTCAGGAGAAAATGCAGTGTAATCATTCTATGTGTTGTATAGATTAGAAGTCTACAGTCAATACCCTCAATTCCTGTAGTAACTGGTCAAATATATATTTTTGAATCCTGTTTGACCTCTCGTAGTACTGCTTATACACAAAATGTACCAGTTTATAATAACACATCAGCCGTTATAAACAAGTAAATTCAGAAAAAATTAAATATTGTAGTCAGGAACTCACGGACTTATAAAGTACATTTAATAAATGGATTTAAAATAAATGAGTTGAGTTTTATTATAAAATGCAAATGAAATATAAGTTAAATTCTGTAAATATGTTAATTATCAAATGCATTCAGTAACTGAATTATATATTAAATTCAGTCAGCAAATTAATTATGAAGTTTAGAGATTAAGATAATTAAAATTAGTAAATAAAATTCATAAATAATTATGAAATTAAATTATGGTGTAATTAATAATAAAATATGGTTAGTAATTGATTATGGTTCTGATGTTTTGTTTCAGAGGCATAAATATTGTATGGAATATAGCACTTTCAGTATCAATCCCATTCATCTTCAGTATCAAGGCAATATCTTAAATTTAGATCTGAAATGTTGGCTACAGATATCTCGGGTTCCATAACATGATGTAGCTAGTAACACACTTTTTCCATGGAACAAAAGCATAGGGATGAAGCAGCAGCAGATCAAGTCAAGGCTTGGAAGATGCCAGATCAGGAGGGAGGACCTAGATGGTGGGGAAGTCTGGACTCGGGAAGTGGTAGATCAGATTTCTTTACTCGAGAGTGGCTGGTCAGGAGTCAGGACATGAATGGCAGATTAGGAGTTAGATTTTTTTTTTAAGAGTCAGAACCTTTGTATAAAATGGGCAGAAGAGGATGCTGCATGTGTTCTGGTGGAGGCCTGTGTATGTATTGTGGAGGGCAGTTTCAAAATGGCTCTTGGAAATTATAATTGAGTTGAAGGCCTTTCTTCACATAATGCCCATCATCATAGGCAGTCCCTCGGAATCGAGGAGGACTTGCTTCCACTCTTAAAATGAGTTCTTAGATGGCTGAACAGTCCAATACGAGAACCACAGACTCTGTCACAGGTGGGGCAGATAGTCGTTGAGGGAAGGGGTGGGTGGGACTGGTTTGCCGCACGCTCTTTCCGCTGCCTGCGCTTGTTTTCTACATGTTCTCGCCGATGAGATTCGAGGTGTTCAGCGCCCTCCCGGGTGCAGTTCCTCCATTTAGGGTGGTCTTTGGCCAGGGACTCCCAGGTGTCGGTGGGGATGTTGCACTTTATCAGGGAGGCTTTGAGGATGTCCTTGTAACGTTTCCTCTGCCCATCTTTGGCTCGTTTGCCGTGAAGGAGTTCCGAGTAGAGTGATTGCTTTTGGAGTCTTGTGTCAGGCATGTGAACAATGTGGCCTTCAAACACTCTTTTCCTCAGGCGTCCGAAGGCTGCACTGGCACACTGGAGGCGGTGTTGAATCTCGTCGTCAATGCCTGTCCTTGTTAAGAGGCTCCTGAGGTATGGGAAATGATACTCAACCAGGAAACACCAGGACTCATTCGATGAGAATGATCAGGAGATCCAAGAGCTAATAAATCGCAAGCAGAAGGCATTTCTGAGCTTTAAACAACAACCCAACTTGGGAGCAGCGAAGAAGCATTACAGACTGCTCAAGCCTGAGGTCCAACAAAAAACCTGGTACCTAAAGAACAGATGGTGGATGGAGAAAGCACAGGAAATAAAGCAGCTGGCCGACAGCCAGGATGTGCGAGGATTCTTCATCGCAGTCAAGGCCACCTACGGTCCAAACATCCAAGGCCCCACCCCATTGCTGGCCAAGAACAGGGAAACACTCATCAAGGACACCGAGGTAGTCAGGGCCTGCTGGAAGGAGCACTTCGAAGATGTCCTCAATCGAGACTCTGCCTTTGACCCAAGTGTTCTCGACTCCATCCCGCAGCATGCCACCCGCCACCACCTCGGTAAAACCCCAACACTGCATGAGGTAGAAAAAACCATAAAACAGCTCAAGAACAACAAGGCTACGGGAGCAGATGGAATCCCCGCTGAGGCACTGAAGTATGGCGGAAAGGCACTGTTGGCGCGAATACATGACCTCATCTCTCTCATCTGGAGGACGGAGAGCATGCCGGGAGATCTCAAAGATGCAGTGATCGTGACCATCTTTAAAAAAGGGGACAAGTCCGAATGCGGCAACTATAGAGGAATCTCCCTGCTATCAACCACTGGGAAAATCTTTGCGAGGGTCCTCCTCAACCGTCTACTCCCTGTGGCCGAGGAGCTCCTCCCGGAGTCGCAGTGCGGATTTCGTCCCCTATGGGGCACATGATTTTTGCAGCGCGACAGCTGCAGGAAATATGCAGGAAACAGCGCCAGCCCTTATAGATGGCCGCCTTCGACCTTACAAATGCCTTTGACACTCAACCGCGAGAGTCTATGGAGCGTCCTCCTCCGCTTCGGATGCCCCAACAGTTCGTCACCATCCTCCGCCTGCTCCACAACAACATGCAGGCCGTGATCCTTACCAATGGTCCATTACAGACCCAATCCACGTCCGGACCGGGGTCAAACAGGGCTGCATCATCACCCCAACTCTCTTTTCAATCTTCACATTATGGGCCCAAGTTTCGAGCCGCGCCTAGAACGGCGCAGTCCCGACCTGGACGCCTGTTTTTCGCGCCACAAAGTGCGCCTAAAAAAACCCTCCGTATTCTCCACCTCCCTGCAGGTCCTCTGGCCCTCGGCGCGGCGCAGCAGGAGCTGTTGGGGGGCTGGAGCCATGTCCCTGCGCTGAAAACAGTGCCGGGACCTCTGCACATGTGCTCGACAGTGGGCACGCAAGTGCAGTAGCTCCAGGTGCCCGAAACTGTGTGGGAGTGGCCCGAAGCACGCAGCCCCTAGCCCTGGCCGAATGGCCTCACTGGGGCTGCGTGAATAAGGCTCCTCCCATGGCCAGCTCCTGCTTCCTCCCGACTCCCGCTCCTGCTCCCCCCCCCCCCCCCCCCGGACTCGACTCGACTGCCGCTCCTGCTCTCTTCCCCCCCCCCCCCCCCCCCCCCCCCGGACCGGACCCGACTGCCGCTCCTGCTCCGCCCCCCCCCCGGACCCGACTCGACCCGACTGCCGCTGCCGCTCCTGCTTCCCCCTCCCCACCGGACCGGACCCCGCTGCCGCTCCCGCTCCCCCCCCGACTCGACCCGACTCTACTCCCGCCCCCGGACTGGATCCGACCTGACCTCCCCCTCCCCGACCTGACCTCCCTCTCCCTCCCCCTCCCCGCCGCTGACCCGAACCGAACCTCTCGACCCGACCCGACCCAACGCCACCTACCTGTAAATCTGGTGCTGGGGACGGGCCTGCCCGAAGTCTCAGGCCCGGCCCGTTCAGCCTTCGGTCCCGACGGCAAACCGCTGCCTGAAAGGCCTGCCTGAAGAACTTTCACACAGGTAGAAACATGGTTTATTTAATCTTTTCTTTGCTTATAAATTTTTATTCAGGTTGGATTTATTTGTATAATATTTGTATAAGTATAACTAAGGATTTATTGTAGAATTTAATGACTTCCCTCCCCCCCTCGTTCCCGACGCCTGATTTGTAACCTGCGCCTGATTTTTTAATGTGTAGACAAGGTTTTTTCAAGCGTACAAAAATCTTCCCTTACTCCATTCTAAGTTAGTTTGGAGTAAGTTTTCACTCACGAAACTTTGAAATCAGGCGTAAGTGGCCGGACACGCCCCCTTTTGGAAAAAAAAATTCTGTTCCAAAGTGAAACTGTTCTAACTGACTAGAACTGGAGCAAACTAAATGACGAGAATTCCGATTTCTAAGATACTCCGTTCTACACCAGTTGCTCCTAAAAATCAGGAGCAAATCATGTGGAAACTTGGGGCCTATGTATATGCAGTGTGGCATACCTCTGTGCAGCTAGATTCAGGACCCAAGTCCCAATAGATTGCATGGGGAACTTATTGAAAGGATTAGAAAATGGAATTGGTAAATTGATAGGTAGCAATATAATTTATTTTACAGAATTGTTTAATTTTTGTGTTTATTATGACTAGTTTTATTTTTGGGGCTATTTAGTGGATAGGGAGCGAAATTAGTTGCTTACATTTCAGTGCATGAATTGACCAAGATCCTCCTCTTTGGCGGCTTTGCTGCCATAAGAATGGTGAGGTGGGACGTCTACCCATCCAACAAATATGCTACAGACCCCAGCGAATTTATTGGGATCAGCCTGAATACATTTTTTGGGTGGATTTTCAGCAGAGTGTAACGTCAGTCTTTCATTACCATCCTATTTGGACATGTGACATGTGCGAAGAAATGGGCAGAGCCCTGTGAGACAGGTTCCTGCCTAATATTCCACTCCCATCTCCTCCATAAAATCATCCCCATTTTTTTGACTGTTTAGTGAATGGGACATTTGCACCAATTGGCAAGCTTTATACCCTACAGCCAAATAATTTCCCATGCTCTGCAAACACTTTAGCATTATGGATATTTTTAATTATGCAGATAAATGTTTTGTACTAAAAATACTAGATTGTAATATTCATTTGAATATATTGTGCAAACACTATTCTTGCACTGCATTTAAGTAAACTTTAAATTCTGTACTATGTCCCTTTAAAAAGGAGACAACTATAATAACTTTAATTTTGTGCTCTACTGATTATGAGACTTAAAATGTATTTTTAATTCTGTTACCTGCCACCTCCTTCCATTTGCACTTATACTTGTTCTTAGGAGTAGGAAGATGAAAATCAAAGTAATTTTTTTTGTTTTTAATCACAGTTCCAGCAAACATCCGAGCACGCCCTCTTCTCCTGTTCTGTGGTGGATGTATTCTCACAATTGAACCAGAGTTTTGAAATCATTAAGAAGCTGGAGTGCCCTGATCCTCGGATAGTGGGACATTATATGAGAAGATTTGCCAAGGTAAAGAATGAGCATTTGCGAGGAAATTAGGTGAAAAGACATCTTGCCAATTAACATAAAATTGCTGTAAAATCAAAATTCAGTTTTATTATCAATCAAAATGCTTTCATATATCGAATTCAAAGATGGAAATTTCTCTTGTGTTAAAACTTTGACACGTATTAGCCTAGATTTTGTTATTGTAGCCGCAGGGTTCCTGGCCGATTGATGGCAGTACAGGCTTTGTATCTGTCTGTCTCCCAGAATTCTCACCGTCATCGCACTTCTAGGGTCATGCTCACTTTTTTGTTCATAGTCTGTTCCTGGGATTCTTACGGTGCCACTGAGTCACCTGCTTCGGGTTGTTGGCGGTGGGGGTGGGGGGAGATCATTGTGGCTCCACGCCAAGACACCTTGATCAGCGGTGCAATGACGAAAACAATTTTCAAAAATAACGGGTCTTGCTTATTGCAGTCGATCACCCTGCAATCAATTGGACTGGGTTTGGCAGCACATTAAATTGTATAGCACACCACCCCTCCACTTGCCATCTTCTGCCTTAGAAATGCTGGATGCCTGAAACCCAGCATTGTTGAAGCCTTTAATGATGGGAAGTGTGTCAGATGATGTATTCCCATTATTATCCTATCAAAGTCCCTGAACTGGCAACAGGTGCTGGGGAGCTTGTGGAACAGCTTCTTGCCACAAAACGGGTGGAAAACCTGGACCGTTGTGTCTGGAAACTGTTGGACTGCTTTCTTGTTCTTTTTTGATTTGTTGCTTTAAATGTCTCAAAAAAGCTAAAGCTCTCTCATTGAGGTTTGCTAGAATGAACACATGATACTTTAATATAACTCATTTTTTAAACATTCTTGTAGCAAAAATATGAGGCAGACATAATACTTAGCCAGGAAACATGAGAAACTTCAAATAAATTACACACTGGTTCAACATTTCAATATCTGCCATCTTTTTGTCATCCTTTCTGTGGTTTAAAAAAAAAGACAAACTCTTGTGTTTCTCTCTCAATTATTTTATTTTCCAGACTATCAGCAATGTGCTACTGCAGTACGCTGAGATAATAGCTAAGGATTATGCATCATACTGTTCGAAGGAGAAAGAGAAAGTGGTAACCTATTGCTCCATATATTTACTGTAGCACACAAGCACCCTATAATAATAATAGATAAAAAATAATATTGGTAAAACACAGCAGTTTTGTTAGCATCTGTAAAGAGAAACGGTGGGTTAATGTTTTGGATGCAGAAATTGTGTTTCCTCTTTACAGATACTAACAGGCCTGATCTATATTTGTGTGTCCTGGCTAAAATGTATCCCTCAGCTAACCTCACTTAAAAACAGGTTATCGGGTCATTATCATATTTCTGTTTGTGCGCAAGTTGGCTGCTGCTTTTCCTAGATTACAACAGTGACTACACTTTACAAGTACTTATTGGCTGTAAAGTGCTTTGGAATGTCATGAGGTCATGAAAGACACCATACATATACAAGTTTTTTCTTTCTTTCCAACATTTCTGTTTTTATTTCAGATTTACAGTTTTTTCTTTCTGTCATCTCCTGCCAATCCCTTTTACATAGTTGCCGTTGTTATCTGTTACTATTCCGTAAGGAACTATTTGGTTCCTTTTAGACGTCTTAGGGCCGAAATTGCCCCGCGCTGGGTTTGGGGTACACAGTTTGAATTAAAAGAAAATGTAGTGCCCTGCGTAGATGGGCCGGCAAATGTTCCGGAATTGAGTTCTTAGAGCCAAAAAATATTGTGTGCCAGTACCGGGGCGTTCGCGGGGCGCAACACTCAGCGCCATGTTCAGCACATCAGGCTGCATGTTGGTGGCTCGGCCGCACCAGTGCACGCCATTGTTGGGACAACACAGTAAAGATTGCAGCCGCGACGCTACCACCTCCCCTTTAAGGGTAGCCGAGTCGCTCCAGCCACCACAGCTTCTCACCCCACGATGCTCTCGGTGGCATCGCTGCATGCCGACCTCTCATCCTGTGGGGCAATTTCCCCTGCGGGGCGCAAAGGGGTTGGTGCAGAGCGATGCATGGCGGTGCACTAAAACATTTTTCGCGCTCCGAGCCCCGGGGGTGAGCGCTCTGGCCACCGTGTCTGGGGAGAAAACCCTTTACCGCCCCATTAGCTTCCATAGGTGCTAACGGGCCTTTCTGAGAGGGGCAGTTTCACCCCCTTAATCTCTTTTTGATCTGTATGCACAAATAAATCCCATGCACACCACCCTGCACCTTGTCTAAAACTTTTGTCACTTGTTGGCTCTTGCAACTCCATGGGCTAGATTTTCGGCTTCTCCGTTTTCACGGTGAAAATGGAGGCGGGAACAGGAAAATTACCGTTCAGTTAGCGTTAGTGATTAATTGCCTAACTTTTGTCATTTATGCTCTGTGCCAGCGGCGCAGCGCAAAGGGAGGCATTAAACTACTTTTGCGTGCAAAAACGGGATCGTCGCCAATTTTAGCGCGGGGCCGGGAGCGCTCCCAGAGAGGCCTTGGGAGGGGGCGGCGGGGGGAGAAAATTTTAAAAAAACATTGCCAACACCCTTGCCTCACAAATCACTGCAAAAAAATAAAAACTTTAACTTAGCTTTTTTCCAGTTTATCCAACTCACTGCCGCCGGCAGGGCTGCACCACTGTGTTTTCCCTGGCGGTCATCGTGGGGCGTGTTTCGCGGCTTTCGGGTCGGGTGATTGCCGAAACTCACAGCGGTGTCGCAATGCGAGCCGTTGCATTACCGGCGGTGCTTCTAAAGGGAAAAACCGAGCCAAGGATCGCGATTGGGCGAAAAACAGCTGACCGCCCCATTTTTCGCCACGGAGGGTCAAAAAACGGCGAAAACTGGGTCGCAAATGACCCGAAAATGCAGTCCCATATCTCACTGTACCTTTTGTACCTCTTAAGCCTGCGTTCCCTTTTTATTATTTCAATCATTTTCTTACATGTTTCTACTTTTCTTCATTTTATTATGCCTGTTTTATGTTCTCCACTCAGCTAATAAATGTGTTGTGGTAATATAAGGTTCTACTGCATAACAAGATGGAAGTGTTACATTTTATTCACAAGAACATAAAAAAAGGCATCGTCTCTGCATTCCTTGCTTGCTAATTTACAAAATTCAACAGCAGAAACATGCTGAAAATTCTCTCGGGAGCCATTATGTGCTAGGAAATCAAACATTGTTAAAAGTTACAAAAAGGTAACTTTCAAACAATCAAATATTGTTTCAGAAATGGAAAATGCAGAAGGCTATGGGAAATCTATGACTCGCTCATTGGCATCTCGGTACAATTTCACAAAATGTTATTATGTACCTAGGAATGATCAAGGAGAATTTAGTACGGCATGCCTCATTATTCTGTTTGTCTCCAACATCCTGCTGGTGTTCTGCCATCTCATATTTTAAAAGAGATCAAAATGTAACACTTGGCCAGATACAGGTCCCATTTGCTTTAATCCTTGTGAGACAAATATGTAGATGAGAAAAATGGCTAAGGAATCCAGGCACCTCTTTAAGAACATAAGAAATAGGAGCAGGAGTAGGCAATACAACTCCTCGAACCTGCTCCACCATTGAATGAGATCATGGCTGATCTTCGACCTCAACTCCATTTTCCCACCCGATCCTCATATATCTTTATTTTGAAAATTACCTGTTTAATTGTTGTGCAATAGTTACTTATGGTTGGCTGTAACTGTATAAAAATGTTGTTCCTTTATGGTTTATGCCAATACTTGTCTTGTAATATTGTCGTGAAAATAATTAATTATATTTTTTATACAATTTTGTTATTTTTCTTTGCTTGTTTGGTGTCTGAAATATTTGTCTGTGATATTCCCTTAAAATTACTGTCACTATTCAGGAGTCAATAATTGTTCAATCCTTCAGAAATGCAAACTAATTTTATAAATGTTTTATATATAATTTAATAGAATATAAGATGTTTTTAAACATCATTAATATTTGTAATTATGAATTATGGCAAATAAAATTGAATTCAGTATAAGCCTTTAAAATATATTACATTTATTTTCACATTCATTTACATAGATATATCAATTTTTAACATTTATTTTCATTGAAAGTAAAAGGCTGTAGCTATAAAAATAATGACTCATAATATCGTGTTAAACCTTTTGTAGCCGTGTATCCTGATAAACAACATCCAGCAGCTTCGAGTGCAACTGGAGAAGATGTTTGAAGCGATGGGAGGAAAAGACGTAAGACCCTGAAATTCTCAATTTATTTTTACTTTTAAATACTTTGGAGTTAATAGTATATGAAATTATGTTAATTTTGGCCCTAAATTTCCTTGATATCTGTAGCACTGTTATAGTGCCAGAAAATAACACCATTTACTAGCTGGGGGGACAGCATGGAAATTTCCTGTGTAAAAACATTTGCTTATGAGCAGTTGTCAGTTCTGGGATAATTCATGTGTTTATATAAATGTAAGCAGCTGAAACCCCAGGAAATTTGAGTGCCATAATTGCGCAATACTGCAAACCTCTGTCTTCAGCACAACCCTGCAACACTGACGGTAAGATTGAACCTCGGGTGTTTTCTCCCTTAGTTCTGCTCAAATATCTCCAACACACATCTTTATTCTATGTTGCCAGCAATTGGCAATACAGGCATCATCTGTGCTCACTAGACAAGCAGGTAGAAGAGCTTAGAGCAGGAGAACGGTGAAGTTCTAGGTGGTGGAGCTCAAAACTTCGAGACAAAACTTCCTAGGACTACTGTCCTGTAAGCCGCGCTGCCTTAAGGGAGGTGGCACTGTCTGCCAACTCCCTTCGCAGAGCAGTACAAGAAGAAATTCAATGATCTATCTGATTTAAACATGGTAAGGCAGTCATATTGATTTTCCTTTCGCTCCTTCCCACTCTGAGCACTACCACACTCTTCAACACTCACACTTCTAACCTCTCACACTGCACTCTAGTTAAAGGCATCTACTTACTGCAGAGCATGCACTATGGCTATACACTTCCCTAACACACGAAACAGTTTTGCACAATCCCTAAAACACCATCCTCTACTCTTAACATCTTCAGGTCCTGAACTTGAGGAAAGGTAACTTCGATGGTATGAGACGTGAATTGGCTAGAATAGACTGGTGAGTGATACTTAAAGGGTTGACGGTGGATAGACAATGGCAAGCATTTAAAGATCACATGGATGAACTTCAACAATTGTACATCCCTGTCTGGAGTAAAAATAAAACAGGGAAGGTGGCTCAACCGTGGCTAACAAGGGAAATTAAGGATAGTGTTAAATCCAAGGAAGAGGCATATAAATTGGCCAGAAAAAGCAACAAACCTGAGGACTAGAAGAATTTTATAATTCAGCAGAGGAGGACAAAGGGTTTAATTAGGAGGGGGAAAATAGAGCATGAGAGGAAGATTGCTGGGAACATAAAAACTGACTGCAAAAGCTTCTATAGATATATGAAGAGAAAAAGATTAGTGAAGACAAACGTAGGTCCCTTGCAGTCAGATTCAGGTGAATTTATAATGGGGAACAAAGAAATGGCGGACCAGTTAAACAAATACTTTGGTTCTGTCTTCACGAAGGAAGACACAAATAACCTTCCGGAAATACTAGGGGACCGAGGGTCTAGTGAGAAGGAGGAACTGAAGGAAATCCTTATTAGGCAGGAGATTGTGTTAGGGAAATTGATGGGATTGAAGGCTGATAAATCCCCAGGGCCTGATAGTCTGAATCCCAGAGTACTTAAGGAAGTGGTTCTAGAAATAGTGGATGCATTGGTGATCATTTTCCAACAGTCTATCGACTTTGGATCAGTTCCTATGGACTGGAGGGTAGCTAATGTAACACCACTTTTTAAGAAAGGAGGGGGAGAGAAAACGGGTAATTATAGACTGGTTAGCCTGACATCAGTAGTGGGGAAAATGTTGGAATCAATTATTAAAGATGAAATAGCAGCGCATTTGGAAAGCAGTGACAGGATCGGTCCAGTCAGCATGGATTTATGAAAAGGAAATCATGCTTGACAAATCTTCTGGAATTTTTTGAGGATGTAACTGGTAGAGTGGACAAGGGAGAACCAGTGGATGTGGTGCATTTGGACCTTCAAAAGGCTTTTTGACGAGGTCCCACACAAGAGATTGGTGTGCAAAATTAAAGCACATGGTATTGGGAGTAATGTACTGACGTGGATAGAGAACTGGTTGGCAGACAGGAAGCAGAGAGTCGGGATAAACGGGTCCTTTTCAGAATGGCAGGCAGTGACTAGTGGGATGCCGCAGGGCTCAGTGCTGGGACCCCAGCTATTTACAATATACATCAATGATTTAAATGAAGGAATTGTGTAATATCGCCAAGTTTGCAGATGACACTAAGCTGGGAGGAGGTGTGAGCTGTGAGGAGGATGTTAAGAGGCTGCCGGGTAACTTGGACAGGTTTGGTGAGTGGGCAAATGCATGGCAGATGCAGTATAATGTGGATAAATGTGAGGTTATCCACTTTGGTGGCAAAAACACGAAGGCAGACTATTATCTGAATGGCGGCAGATTAGGAAAAGGGGAGGTGCAACAAGACCTGGGTATCATGGTACATCAGTCATTGAAAGTTGGCATGCAAGTACAGCAGGCGGTGAAGAAGGCAAATGATGTGTTGGCCTTTATAGCTAGAGATTTGAGTATAGGAGCAGGGAGGTCTTACTGCAGTTGTACAGGGCCTTAGTGAGGCCTCACCTGGAATATTGTGTTCAGTTTTGGTCTCCTAATCTGAGGAAGGGCGTTGAGAGAGTGATGCAAAGGTTCACCAGACTAATTCCCGGGATGGGGACTGACATATGAGGAGAGACTGGATTGACTGGGCCTGTATTCACTGGAGTTTAGAAGGATGAGAGGGGATCTCATAGAAACATATAAAATTCTGATGGGACTGGACAGGTTAGATGCTGGAAGAATGTTCCCAATGTTGGGAAAGTCCAGAACCAGGGGACATAGTCTAAGGATAAGGGGTAAGCCATTTAGGACTGAGATGAGGAGAAACTTCCTCACTCAGAGTTGTAAACCTGTGAAATTCCCTACCGCAGAGCGTTGTTGATGGCAGTTCATTGGATATATTCAAGAGGGAGTTAGATATGGCCCTTACGGCTAAAGGGATCAAGGGGTATGGAGAGAAAGCAGAATAAGGGGTACTGAGGTGAATATGATCAGCCATGATCTTATTGAATGGTGGTGCAGGCTCGAAGGGCTGAATGACCTACTCCTGCACCTATTTTCTATGTTTCTATGTTTCACACCCTACATCCCTCCAATCACACTCACCACATACTCTTCTGCTGCCAGCTTTACCCTTATTCGCATAAATCATTGCAGAAGAAACTGGAGCGCAACATAAAGCCATTGGAGGTGCCCCCCCCGCCCCATAAGGAGAAGCCCTGGTCCTTGTGGGCAAACACTACACCTCATCTGCGCCAGAGGTGAGAAACTACAATGGTGCAAACTCCGTTCTTCTCAAATTCTACTATGCTTTCCTGCAAATCCATCACTTCTACAGGAAGAGGAGCAGGAAGAAGACCTGGGTGCATCCTTTGACCTAGTGCCTAATGAGATGGATGAAAAGGACAAGAAGCCTTGGCAACAGGGAGAGCCAAGCCATTCCGGCCTGTCCACCTCTGACCCAAACCCATCACCCAGATTACCATCTGCATCACTCGTCACTGGCTTCCTCTCTACCAGGCACCAGCTCACAGAGTTTTACCTGGTGGGAATTTATATAGTGATAGTGAGGAATTACCAACAGGTGTGAGTCACTGAGCATGATGGAACCGGCAGAGTTGGGAGGTGGATCAAGATGTGCGGAGGCAGACGAGAAGGCTGCCGATGACTTCAGAGTTGTGGGACCCAGACCTCGTGGGTACTCACCTCAAAAAAAGGATGTTGGAGGAACATCAAACCTATGCGCAAGGGCAATCCTCCAGGATGTGTGGCAGGTGAGAGGTATGGCTATCGAGTCTACATTTCTCCTTTGTGACAACATCTCGGAAGGCTTCTCTTCTTTGCAGGTAACAATGCAGCAAGGGGCAGCTACAGCGGAGCCCCAGATGAAAGGCAGCCAGGAACCAGTGGGGACTTCCACCTTCATAAACGCACATACTGCAGCAATGGAGATAATTGGAGCGCAGCATTGATTGTGGCCTCCAGACCATGACCATTGTCATTTCTTGGCTGGTCAGACCTCATTGCTGCCATTAGACCAGCCATCCAACTGATCAGTAGAGCTGCAGATCCAGGTCCCAGTGGAATGGCAGCAGCTGGAGTCCACGTGCCAGATACTGCCTTTTCTCAAGACAGCCACACATGCCAGGATTCTGGCGATACCCCCCAGTATTTCTGCATATAGTTGTGGGTGACACCAGGCTGCCCAGGAGCACCCTCCAGAGATGCAGCCAGCAGAAGTTTCCTCTCAGGAACCAGCTGCCATGAGTCGAGGTCCACTTCCATCTAATGGCCCCTTTCTACAGCATGAGGGATCAACTATTTCTCACACTACAAGCCCTGAGGAAGCACTTAAACACAGCACACGAATAGGAGGTAGGAGTGCACGGCTAGACACGAGGAGGAACCACTGTGCTAAGAGCAGGAATAAATATTTTTTTGTAATGAATAAATGTACTGTTTTGTTCGGAATACACTGTGCAGTGATCTTGTGCTTCGTTACTTATGGTTATGATACTCTTTAAGGAAAGGGAGCACTCATTTGGTGTGGATTCAAGTGATGCTTCGTGGCAAAGTCCTGTTGGGCCAAAGTGGTCTGCTCTGGTGTTATCTGGTAGGGTTGGTAGAAGAAGGTAAGACTGAGGTGATGCCACTGCAGTCCGTCAGTTGATCAGAATCTGCCCTCTATGCCCCTTGTAGCAGCAACTGAGAACACAGCCTGGTTTGGTGTCACAGACGAGTAGCTTGACATGGGAATGCTACCCCTTCCTATTCACGCACCAGCAACTCCTTGGTTGGTTGGCACCTTTAATGCCACATGCATGTCTTCGTGGCACCTGCACTCTTGACAGCTCCTTGGTTAATGCTGCACATTTGCCCTGTAGCAAACTGGAAGGATCCAAAACTGTAAAAGTTGAAGGATGCTGTCACTTTAATTGCCACGACCAGAGCAGTTCCGGCAGTAAAGAAAATTTGCAGATCTTTGTGATGAAGTTGGCAGTGATGCCCAATGGCACCCTTGGAGAGACGCAGCTGTCTGATGCACAACTGCTCGGAGCGGTCCTCTTAGGGACCAGTACACGTGGTATGGGTAATATCTGGTGGGTTCTGTCCTCTGCCTTGCTTCCTGATTTTCCTGCTGCTGCAACTCCTCCACCATTATGATGCACCCATGGGGAAAGTCATCTCTTGTCTAAAATTGATCTGAGTGTGGGTTTGGTGGTGGGGAAAGTCGGGGGTTTTCCAAATATTTTTCTGGGAAAAGTGGAGAGTACTGTGATAAAAGGAAGTGCAGGTGTCAGTGATTACAAAATGTGAAGGAAGAGGTTAAAATAGATAATTGGAAGCCTGTAATCATTAAGTGAAGTTGATGCTCTCTTCAGCTCATCAACTCCTCACTTACACTTGTCTGAAATGCTGCACCTGTTTTTTGGGGTCTAAAGTAACACCAATTGGAGGACTGGCATTAACCCACGAAACTTCCGTGCACTTGAATAATTCAGCTATGGAAATGTATCCTGAGGAGTTTTGACAGGCATTACATTGGCACTCATGGAAATTTGTGTTTAGTGCAATAACAGACATAAGCGGCGTAATTCACTAAAACACAAATTTCCTTGATTTTTTTGGCGCTATAATGGCATAACTACAGCGGTACTGCCAAAGGTCGTGAGGAATTTCACCTTCTGCTTTATTAAAACAAATTTATTTTCACGTGTTACCTTTGAGTTCAAAATCGTTATACAGATCCCAGCTTCTAAGCAGTTAATATTTTAACCAAAAATGTTATTCTGAAACTTTAAACAACTTTTTGTGTACTTTTCCTGTGTATTGTCAAAATCCAAACAGAAAAAAAGAACAGAGGCATTAGAGTTGGAGTGCTACTTTGTTACATAAAAAATAAATACTTTCTCCTTCTAGGCTGGCTATTATTTACAGTTAACTTATACTGAAAAAGCATCACTCTTCAGGACCACACACAACCTATTGCTTCTGAGTTGGAGTGCTTACATCTGTCAAGACAAGACTGACCTAGATTTAACTAGAGTATAACTATTAGTGATGAGCTTTATGTCAGTTTTTAAAAAAATTATATAGTCCAGTTAGTCTGTCATTCAAGAGGAGTATTGATGCGTGTTGCTTAGTGGTTCTCTTACTGTTCATCTCCATAACTTGCACACTCTGCATTTTACACACACTCCGGGGACAGTACTTCAGCTTCAGGATTTCTCATTGATTTATTGGTCTGTGGTCCACTTGTGCAGTTAAGAAAAAAGACATAAGCATATAAGAAAGCATAGAATGGGGGAAAAGATCATTTGGCCATCTTGCATGTTGCTTCTGACCATCTACAGTCCATTCTATTTTTTTTAATTCTCCACTCATTTCCTCTCCTACCCACCATGTTCATCTTGGCTAGTAGTTTTCTGAATGACTGCGGTATATACAGTGAATAACTGTCTCTATTTTCAGCTGAATGCTGAAGCCAGTGACATTTTAAAAGAGCTGCAGATAAAACTCAATAATGTGCTGGATGACCTCAGCAGGGTGTTTGCACTAAGGTAAGGATTTCAACATGCTTGTAATATTTAAGGCACATCTGCAATTAAATATAGTCAGGTCACATTTTATCAGACGAAAATTGTTTTAAGCGATCAGTAGTTTCAAAACTAAGGTACATTTGGTAATTTGTTAGTCTGGTGTTCTAATGTAAAGTGCCAGTTAAAAGTCCTACAACAAACAGCTGTAGTAAGACTAGACAATACAATATACAGAGTTGGTAATTTTGATATCTATCACTTGACAAATTGTCTTTATAACCAGCATAAATTTTTTAATGTTAACTAATAGATAATAACTCCAGTGAGTTAATGACTGTTCCATTGGGATAAGAATTTCTGATCATTTATTTTAATTATTATGACTATAAATATATAATTTTTTAATGTTTTACTTGCACTTTAACCCTTATAAAGAAAATTAACATTGTAACAAAAAAGATGCCAGAGCTTTGCTTGTTTTAAAATATGATTTATTTGCTTGAATCTCTTTGGTACTTTCAGTTTTCAGCCTCACATTGAGGAATCTGTGAAACAGATGGGAGATATTCTCAGCCAGGTGAAAGGAACTGGAAATGTCCCTGCCAGCACTTGTAACAGTGTGGCTCAGGATGCTGACAATGTTCTCCAACCACTCATGGACCTGCTGGATAGCAAGTAAGTTAGGGTTTTCTACATTTTTAATTTAGAATGTTTGTTTAGCATGTCGTTGGCTCTTGAGAGAGTAGACTTGAACCCTACTCATGCACTTTCAAAATGACAGCTGATATGTTTTCATTAAGTTAATGGAAGCACAAATCAGGAGAGGTGTGTAACAGGTGGCCGAGCTAATGTTGCTAATTTTGCACTATCACCAAAGGTCAAAATTACCCCTGTTGGGTCCAGTGGGAGAAAGACATCACCTCACGTTGACATGTAGTCATGATATCAAGCCACTTCCATTAGCGTTACAAAACAAATCAACTAAATTTAATTTAAGATCGAAGGAAGCCTTGGTGTTCCTCCAGCATGTTGGCCATTGTAATATGAAGAAAAGAATGGAACGGGATCTATTTTGACTTTATTTAAAAATTTATAATATTACAGGGGAGGATTTAAGTTTAATTACATCTACCCTCCCAGTCAAAATAGTGCATGATATGGCGACTCTGAAAAAGTGAAGATTTTTATATTATATTTAAAGGTATCTTATGTACCTGATTATAAGTGCAACAGGGGCATTTTCTAATAGGTATTGGCCATGGCGTAGTGGTAGCACTGTCGCCTCTGAGTCAGAAGGTTGTGGGTTCAAGTCCCACTCAAAAGACTTAAGCACAAAGTCTAGGTTGACACTCCATTGCAGTACTGAGGGAATGCTGCAATGTTGGAGGTGCCGTCTTTCGGATGAGACATTTCAGGTGAACATAAAAGATTCCATGGCACTATTTCAAAAAGGAGCAGAGGCGTTCCAGCCAATATTTATTCCTCAACCAACATCACTAAAAAACAGATAATCTGGTCATAATCACATTGCTGTTTATCCACAACTGGCTGTTGCGTTTACAACATTGACCACACTTCAAAAAATATTTAATTGGCTGTAAAGCGCTTTGGGACATCACGAGGTTGTGAAAGGCGCAATATACATAGAAGTTCTTTATTTCTTTATGGCAATAAGGGGAAAAACAGCCTTAGTAAGGTTGAGTTGTAGTTCTTAAAGCAGTGGAAACTACTGTTCTTTAGTTGCAAAGCCATTCTGACCCCATATCCTCTCCATCACCAAGATCGCCTACTTCCACCACCCTAATATTGCACGTCCCCTGCCTCAGCCCATTGACTGCTGAAACCTTCATCCATGCTTTTGTCACCTCCAGAATCGACGATTCCAATGCTCTCTAGGCTGGCCTTCCACCCTCTGTAAACTTCAGTGCATTCAGAACTCTGCTGTCCGTATCATAATTCGCACCAAGTCCCGTTTACCCATCACCCCGGTGTTCTCTGACCTACATTGGCTCCCGGACCGGCAACACCTCAAATTTAAAATTCTCATCCTGGTGTTCAAATCCCTCCATGACCTCACCCCTCTCTATCTCTGTAACCTTCTCCAGACTTACAACCCTCTGAGATCTCTGTTCTCCTATTCTGGTCTCTGCCATAACCTCGATTTTCATTGCCGCACCATTGGTGGCCATTTCTTCAACTGCCTAGGCCCTAAGTTCTGGAATTCCCTCCCTAAATCTCTCTACCTCTCTTTTCTGCTTTAAGACTGCTCTTTAAAACCTACCTCTTTGACCAAGCTTGTAGTCACCTATCCTGATATCTCTTTATGTGGTTCAGTGTCAAATTTTGTTTGATAACACATCTGTGAAGTTTTCCTAAATTGAAGGCGCTATATAAATGCAAGTTGTATTTGTTAGTTTGAACATTAGTGCATGTGTGTACTTCCTCCTCCAGTTTGACACTCTTTGCAAAGATCTGTGAGAAAACTGTGTTGAAGCGTGTCCTAAAAGAATTATGGAAGATTGTAATGAACACAATGGAGAAAACTATTGTCCTACCGCCTTTAACTGATCAAACGGTGAGTAGCAGCTTCTGCATTTCAAGCCATACTTTTGGCTTAGCGAGACTACACAGCAAATTAATGTAGCGCAACCGAATAAATTATTGGATTGATCTATCATATCTGTAGAAAGATAAAATAACCAGTCATGTTAATTTTATAGTATCATGTAATGTTAATAATCTCCATACTTCGTATTAATAAGTTACCTAAAAATCCAGTTTATGCTTTATTACAAGTCAAGAAGAAGATGTAGTAAATATGTTGGTAATAAAATGTATATAGGAACAAAAACTCACCACATGGATTGGGTTGGTCATTTTGATACCTCCTAGTGCATGAGCTGAATTGAGGCATTGGTCAATGTAAATGCTAGAAGAGTGCATTCTGTTCCAATCATTATAAGCATTGTTTTTATTCACCAATGTTAAAACTGCAATGGAAATAAAGCAACAGACTATTTCTCAGGGGTTTGGCTTAGGTAAAGGTGTGGGGGGAAAAAACATTGCTAATCTAAATTAATTTCCAGTAGATATGACAATCACTAAGAAGTGGTACTCAGTAAGATAATTGGACTAAAGGCAGATAAACCCCTGGACCTGATGGCTTGCATTCTAGGGTCTTAAGAGAAGTAGCGGCAGGGATTGTGGATGTATTAGTTGCAATTTACCAAAATTCCCTGGATTCTGGGGAGGTCCCAGCAGATTGGAAAACTGTAAATGTAACGCCCCTATTTAAAAAAGGAGGCAGACAAAAAGCAGGAAACTATGGACCAGTTAGCCTAACATCTATGGTTGGGAAGATGTTGGAGTCCATTATTAAAGAAGCAGTAGCAGGACATTTGGAAAAGCAGAATTCGGTCAGGCAGAGTCAGCATGGATTTATGAAGGGGAAGTCATGTTTGACAAATTTGCTGGAATTCTTTGAGGATGTAACGAGCAGGGTGGATAAAGGGGAACCAGTGGATGTGGTGTATTTGGACTTCCAGAAGGCATTTGACAAGGGGCCACATAAAAGGTTACTGCACAAGATAAAAGTTCACGGGGTTGCGGGTAATATATTAGCATGGATAGAGGATTGGCTAACAAACAGAGAGTAGGGATAAATGGTTAATTCTCGGGTTGGCAATCAGTGGGGTGCCGCAGGGATCAGTGTTGGGACCCCAACTATTTACAATCTATATTAACGACTTGGAAGAAGAGACTGAGTGTAACGTAGCCAAGTTTGCTGACTATACAAAGATGGGAGGAAAAGCAATGTGTGAGGAGGATACAAAAAATCAGCAAAAGGACATAGACAGGCTAAGTGGGTGGGCAAAAATTTGGCAGATGGAATATAATGTTGTAAAGTGTAAGGTTATGCACTTTTGCAGAAAAAATCGAAGAGCAGGTTATTATTTAAATGGAGAAAGATTGCAAAATGCTGCAGTACAGCGGGACCAAGGGGGTACTTGTGCAAGAAACACAAAAGGTTAGTATGCAGGTACTGCAAGTGATCAGGAAGGCCAATGGTATCTTGGTCTTTATCGCAAAGGGGATGGAGTATAAAAGCAGGGAAGTCTTACTACAGTTGTACAGGGTATTGGTGAGGCCACACCTGGAATACTGTACAGTTTTGATTTCCATATTTACGAAAGGATATACTTCCTTTGGAGGCAGTTCAGAGAAGGTTCACAGGGCTGATTCTGGAGATGAGGGGGTTGTCTTATGAGGAAAGGGTGAGTGGGTTGGGCCTCTAATTGGAATTCAGAAGAATGAGGTGTGATCTTATCGAAACGTACAGGATTATGAGGGGGCTTGACAAGGTGGATGCAGAGAGGATGTTTCCACTGATAGGGGAGACTCGAACTAGAGGGCAAAATCTTAGAATAAGGGGCCGTCCATTTAAAACTGAGATGAGGAGAAATTTCTTCTCTGAGGGTTGTAAATCTGTGGAACTTACTGCCTCAGAGAGCTATGGAAGCTGGGACATTGAAAAAATTTAAGGCAGAAATAGACAGTTTCTTAAACGATAAGGGAATAAGAGGTTATGGAGAGCGGGCAGGCAGGTGGACCTGAATCCATGATCGGATCAGCCATCATCGTATTGAATGGCGGAGCAGGCTCGAGGAGCCGTATGGCCTACTCCTATTTCTTATGTTCTTATATTCTGATATAAGCAAGCTTTTAAATCTATTATTATTGAATATATCCTCCATTGCAAAAAAATTGTGCAGTTTGAAAAAAATGTTTTAATATTAATTGTTTAGCAGCCAATAATTAACATCCACCAATTCCTTTTTTATTTTTTGCATCATCAAGAGATTAGGATCTTTTTCAGAGTGCATTGTCAGGGCACAGATACAATGCATGTTCTTTATTTTGCAAATCTTTTTTTTTATTAAACAATGTAATCAAGATCTGTTTGAAAGGGCAACAATTTAAAAAATCTTTTAAATTCTCAACAAAAGTGGTCTGTATTGACAGTACTTATACTGTTATTTTTTAATAATTAAAACCTTCAGATTTCAGTCTATATTTTTGTAATATAACCAAAGGGCTAAAGGATCTAACAGTTTTCTTTAACAGGGTTGTGAAATCAACTGATTTGAAAAGTTGCATTAAACTAGAAAAGTGATAGTAATATGCTGGTCTGATCATCATTTTCTTTAATTGTTCTGCTCTCTGATAATGGCAGATGATTGTAAGTACAGCACTATGTGTCTGTCTGTCTGTCTGCTGTGCGTTCAGTAGAATCAGCCAGTATTGTTGGCCCCAAGTTTCCACATGATTTGCTCCTGATTTTTAGGAGCAACTGGTGTAGAACGGAGTATCTTAGAAATCGGTATTCTCCACATTGAGTGTGCTCCAGTTAGAACAGTTTCACTTTTGAACAGAATTTTTTTTTTCAAAAGGGGGCGCGTCCGGCCACTTACGCCTGTTTTCAAAGTTTCCACAGTGAAAACTTACTCCAAACTAACTTAGAATGGAGTAAGTGAAGATTTTTGTACGCTGGAAAAAACCTTGTCTACACTTTAGAAAATCAGGCGTAGGTTACAAATTAGGCGTAGGGAACGAGGTGGGGGGGGAAGGGAAGTCATTAAATTGTACAATCAATCCTTAGTTATACTTATACAAATATTAGACAAATAAATCAAACCTGAATAAAAATGTATAAGCAAAGAAAATATTAAATAAACCATCTTCCTACCTGTGTGAAACAGCAGCAGCTGCTGTGCTTCAGGCAGGCCTTTCATGTTGGAGACAGGCAGCGGTGTGGCGTCAGTGTCTCGTCTCGACGGCAGCGGCAGGCAGCAAGCAGCCTTCGAGCTGAGCTGCGGTGCTTGAGGCAGGCCTTCATTCCCCGCGAAGATGCAGCACCCGGACGGACTTGAGGCCATTCGGCCATGGGATTGCAGCGGTGTCAGTGGCTGGCCGGGAGCCGAAGAATGAACACAGGACACACGCAGCTACAGATTTAAAATTTTTTAGGCCGTTCGGCCACGCTTATGGGGCGGCGTCAGTGGCTCGAAGGCAGCCGAAGAATCAGGAGCCGACGTGAGGCCATTCGGCCATGGGATTGCAGCGGCGTCAGTGGCTGGCCGGGAGCCGAAGAAAGAACAGCAGCAGCCTTCGAGCTGTGAGGAGGACTGACTGAGGCCATTTGGACAGGGAGAAGCAGCCACATCGACATCTTTATATTTAAATTTGCAGAATGGGTGCTGCATTGTCAACACCACATATTATGCAATGGTTTGCTTCCTCATGCAAGAAATTCTTTGTTCTTGGTGGACGTTGATCCATTGCAAAGTTGAATTGGCACTTTTATTTCTCCAAACACACAGTCCTTAATTTGCAGGCACCGGTTCTGCAAGTTTAGCAGTGAAAAGCTGAACTCACTGATTTCAGCAGGTGATTTATTCAGAAGTGCTGCTAAAAGCACTCCCACACACAGAAATATCAAGAAAATTAAAATACAAGCCTTTGCAGGGGTCCAAGAAACAAATCTTCACTTTTTCTGCAGTACTTTTAAAAATGGCCGAGTGCCAGTGTTTACTTCAGACTGCGCATGCGCGAACGCTCCAACGCGCACGCGCAGGGTTGCCGGCACCAAGAAGCCTCATTTCAATTGTACCCGCCCCCTCCTACTTACAAAATCGGCGTGAGTGGTAGGCTCCGCCCCCTGTGCTCGAGAATACCGCACTTTTTTTCCGGCGCCGTTTTCGGCACGAAAAACAGGCGCCCAGCTCTGAGGTGCGCCTTTTTTGCCGCGTGTGGAAACTTGGGGCCGTTGTGTGTGGCTGCGCTCGTCAGTGTATGCTGCCACAAGCTGGTGCACATGGCTGACTCTGGTTAATAATACTACCCCTGCTAGGCTCCCATACCTGAAGTTTCCCTTGTTTTGTCACTTGAATGTTTGCTCCTTTGGATTTAAAAAGTCTGTTAGAAGTGTGTTGTATGTTTACGGCTCGATGCTAGATGTGCATATCAAGGAAATGTCCATCTAAGTAAAAGCTAACTGCTTGTCTTTGTTGAAATGTTCTTACGTGTATCAGTTGCTGCCACTGTTTAATTAACAGCTGCTGTTTTTGTGTTTTGAACCTTTTGGCTGATTCTTTTTCTGCAAGAGATACCCTTTCAGAGATACCATGCTGAAATGCATCTGCAGTCATGTTTTGTTCATTATTCATAAGAGTTGCTAATAATATGTGCTGCGATCTTATTCTAAAATTGTTTTCTTAACTTAGTTGAAATATGACATCCTGTGCTCTTAGTTGCTTTGATTATTGATGTTGAATAACAAGTTTAATAGTTAAAACATTAGAATTAATATAATCGCAGATTAGAAATAAATACAATTATTGCGTAGTCATCAGAATAGTTATCACAAGCTGATGTAACTGAGAGGCACGGACTTCCCCTTTCGCCACTGCTCTTGTTTTTCTTTTACTCCGCCATAGTAGTTCTCCAACACCTAACCCAAGTAATTGTTTATGACAGTGGAAGACACTGTTCTCACCTGATGCCCACAGACATACAATAAACTCAAAATCTGTAAAAGTTATATCAACCATACACCATGGAGAATAAATTCAAATTTGCCGTTAAAATCAAGAGGGAAACCCAAATGTCATGTAGTATGCTCACATGTAGAGCCACTTGGATGTACACATTGTGACTGCAAGATCACGTGCTTCTTCTGCTGGAGATTTTAGCAGTGATGATTGACTAATTTATTTATTTTTAAAGCATAATTTTCATAGGTCTGCCCAGTTGTGATGCCTGTTTTTTTTTAAAAAAACATCCGCTAACTAAATACCAGTAATTGTTTCAAATGATCGCTGTACAGGATCTTGTAGAACAACCTGAAATTCTGAGATGCATGATGGGCACATTTTTGAATGCTATGTTCAAATTAACCTACCAAAGTTAGTCAGCTGGTATCAGTAAAAATAATCATGAAGCTGTTGGATTGTCACAAAAACCTAACTTTGGCAAAAACCTTCTAAAGCCTGAAGCCTCCAAATCTGCCAAACAATTTAGCTCATTAGTCATAATGAAGATAGATTAATAGTAATTATTGTTAAATTTAATATTACAGCCTTTACCCCAAAATATAAATCTTACTAATAAAGGCTACACACCTTGGGAAGATACCTGCAAGTTAACTCATCCCCCTTACAAATAATAGTTTTGATGTTTTGTCATGATGCAAAATAAATGTATCAAAATGCATTAAGAGTTAAGGGGCCCGAAATTCAGTACCGCTGGAAAGCTGGTGCTCCCCCGCACCTTTTTGTGGCCACTAGTGCCAAATTTTTTCGAGGTTGCGCCACCCCATATTCAGCTCCAAAAGTGAACAAATGGGTTCCAGCGCTAATGAACCTTTCCAATGTGGATTTTTCAGCGGAGTGGCAATTTTAATTCACCACTGAGAAATTCAGCATGCATGTAAGGGTTTCTAATGAGCCAGCTGCTCCCTGGCCTTTTTAAAGGCTGGGGTTTGCAGCAAAACCCTGAGGGGGAAGGAGGTTGTAAGGATGGCTGGTGTAAGAGGTGAAAAGAGAGCCAACAGGTTCACTGATATGGAGCTGGAGACACTGATGGATGGTTTGGAGGACAGAAGGAGAATACTGTTTCCTGACGTAGGGAGACCTGGCAGACCGCCAATACATAATACATGGAGGGAGATTGCAGGGGAGGTGTCAGGCACCTCTATATATGTGAGGACACATCCTCTCAGGAGGGTGCTGGCCAGTCTGCACCCAGCTCTGGGGCGACGGGGATCCTCCTCCTCCTCCTGCGCCTCCCCCTCCTCAGGTGGGTTTGCTGGCTCGACCTCCAATGGCTGTCCCCTCATGATGGCCAGGTTGTGCAGCATGCAGCAGATCACAACGATTGTGGAGACCCATTGAGAAGAGTACTGCAAGGTGCCACCAGAGCGGTCCAGGCTCTGGAACCTCTGCTTAAGGATGCCTATGCACTGCTCGATGATGCACCTGGTGGCACAATGAGCGTCATTGTATGCATGCTCTGGCGCTGTCCTGGGGTTCCGCAGAGGAGTGAGCAGCCAAGTGGACAGGGGATATCCCTTGTTCCAAGCAGCCAACTGCAATCCTGATTCGGGCCAGTGAAGACGGCGGGCACACTGGTCTGGCACAGAATGAACGAATCGTGGCTGCTACCTCCCTTGCCCACTGCCTGGCTGCACGGTGCTGACGGCGATGCCTTCTCCTGTGTGCCGCCCTGCCTCTGACCAGGTGTACCAGGTGTCACCCTCCCAACACTCCTCCCATCCTCAGGGTGAACCCCGCCAAGCAGGTCTCTGCAGCCCACAGGACTCCACTAAAAAGTCAGACCTGAAAGTTGTACAAAAGTACAGAGGTATGTGCAAACCTGAGCAGCACTCAGGTTTAATGGAGCCAAAACAATTAATAAAACTATATCAAGAGATAAATACTGCGGACCATGGAAAATGAAATAAAAACACTAATAATTAATAAAACTATATCAAAAGATAAATACTGCGGATGCATGCTGAAAAATGAAATAAAAACTATAATAAGTAATAAAACTTTTTCAAAAGATAAATACTGCGGATGCATGCTGAAAAATGAAATTAAAACTATAATAAGTAATCAAACTTTTCAACCTACCAAAGAGCCTCAGCGGTATCGCGCTCGAGCACCGCATCGAAAACCTCGCGGGGGCACAGTCAGGAAAAGTCCTACCTTTTCCTCGGTGAATATCGCCATGGTAATCCCTTTCCAGCAACCTGCATGCTGCAGAGCTCACCACTGGAAAGTTTCCTTTACAGCAGCTTCACCCCTCTGTTTCCAGCGAAAGTGAACACCACTGAAATCCTCCCCGAGCTGAATATGGCTCGGGGAGGGAAAAGTACCAGACCGCCCAAACTCCACGGTAGCTGTCCCTTCGGGGGCGGTGAATTTCAGCCCCAAGGTCTGATAAGTATGTGCACACTTTAGTGGCATTGCATTTGACTCTCAATCAACCAGAGTTTGAATCTAAGCATTTACCCTGATTTATATAGACTTATTCTTATCAGGAAAATGTCAGCATTTCTGATCCAGACTACTAGATAAAGAAAGCTTTGTGTGGTACTCAATCCTGGAAAAGGAGGAAATGTGTTATTAGCTACTGTCCAGCAGTGCAGAAATGCACCTAAAATGGCCGATTATGAAAAGTTATGGACAGTGGGCAAGAAGAAACTGGAGCCCCAAACTATTCATTCCTCTCAGCATATTATCTGCAAGAGGAAGAAATTAACTTGAAGGCATCCTTATAAAAGTTTGTAACCTTTATTAGTAAGATTTATATATTAGGTTAAAGGCTGTAACATTAAATTGTCCCTGAGAATTACCATTAATTTATCTAATAAGCAAAATTGTTAGGCAGGTGTGGGAGCTTCAGGCTTCAATGTAGATTTTTATTGTCCATTGTCCAGAAAGTTGAAGTTGATACTATGCATAATTTCACAAGTCGAACCAGACAAGGGAACTATTGTATTTGGTTCATTCTGAGAATTGGTGGTAGAGTGTTTCGATCCCTGGCCCAAGACTGCTCAAAGTGGAGGAGAAGCATCCGGGAAGGCGCCAAACACCTCGAGTCTCTTCGTCGGGAGCAAGCGGAAGCCAAGTGCAAACAGCGGAAGGAGCATACGACAACCCAAACATCCCACCCACCCGTCCCCTCAACCACCGTCTGTCCCACATGCAACAGAGACTGTAGATCCCGCATTGGACTCATCAGTCACGTGAGGGCCTCAGCTATTCACAATCTATATCAATGATTTGGATGATTAGCAATCCAAGATTGCTAATGATACAAAGCTAGGAGATGTAAGTTGTGAGGAGGACATAGAGGTTTCAAGGGGATATAGACAGGCTATGCGAGTGGGCAAGAACATGGCAAATGGAATATAGGACTCAATTTTCCCCAGTGATTTGCGCTGTTTTATTTGGAGCAGGCAGCTCTTTTTGGCCTAAGTTGAAAAACCAGAGTTTCCCAAATCAATTTGCACTAGTGTAACTCCGTTAGTTACGATTTTTGTAGGTCAGTTTTTTTTTCAGCCAAAGGGGGCGTAACCAGCCACGCATGCTAATTCTGGTCATTTATGGAAGTTTGGCCAGCTGAGAGTTACTCCAGTTCTGCTTAGGCCAGTGTATGTGGCCTCTCCAGAAAACCCTTGGTGAGAGTTAAATAAATTGGTGCAAGTAAGGAAATCCGAGCAGCAGGTGCAGACACATACTAAAAGAATTGAAAAACACATAGCAGCAACTTGCCTCCAACCCTGCCCGAAGGCTGTCCAGTCCTTGGGGACCGAGAATGGGACTGGACCGGCAAGCCCTTCAGGCGGGGTTGGAGGTAAGTTGCCGCTATGTGTTTTTCAATTCTTTTAATGTGTTGGGAGCTGGCTGTATGCTTCACTTTGCAGCCTCAGTTTGCATTGTATCCCTGGTTACCATGGCAGCCTGATCTTTTTGGCACCGATCAAGGCTCCATCCCCAAAACTAAAGGACAGGTTAGGCCACTCCAAAATGAAGAAATCCAACGGGGAAACTTAGAACATTTTTTTTTTGGCGTACTTGGGCCCCAAAAAATCGTGCGTAACTACGCCAAAAAAAAGCTTGGGGAAAATTGAGCCCATAATGTGGAGAAATGTGAAGTTATCCACTTCGGTAGGAAAAATAGAAACACACAGTATTTTTTAAATGGTGAGAGATTAGGAAATGTTGGTGTTCAGAGGGACCTGGGTATCCTTGTACATGAATCACAAAGTTAATATGAAGGTGCAGCAAACAATTAGGAAAGCAAATGGTATGTTGGCCTTTATTACAAGAGGATTTGAGTATAAGAGTAAAGACATCTTACTGCAATTATATAGGGCCCTAGTGTGACCACACCTGGAGTATTGTGTACAGTTTTGGTCTCCTTATTTAAGGAAGGATATACTTGCCATAGAGGGAGTGCAATGAAGGTTCACCAGACTGATTCTTGGGCTTGGGGGATTGTCCTAGGAGGCGAGATTAAGTAAACTAGGCCTGTATTCTCTAGAGTTTAGAAAAATGAGAGGTGACATAATTGAAACATACAAAATTCTTACAGGGCTTGACCGGGTAAATGCAGGGGGGATGTTTCCCCTGGCTGGGGAGTCTCGAACCAGGGGTCACAGTCTCAGAATAATGGGTCGTCCATTTAGGACTGAGATAAAGAGAAATTTCTTCACTCAGAGGGTGGTGAATCTTTGGAATCCTCTACCCCAGTGGAAACTCAGTCTTTGAGTATATTCAACACAGAAATCGATATATTTTTGGATATTAAGGGAATCCAGGGATATGGGGATAGTGCAAGAAAGTGGAGTTAATAAGAACATAAGAAATAGGAGCAGGAGTAGGCCATATGGCCCCTCGAGCCTGTTCTGTCATTTAATACTATCATGGCTGATCCGATCATGGACTCAGGTCCACTTCCCTGCCCGCTTTCCATAACTCCTTATTCCCTTATCGTTAAAGAAATTGTCTATTTCTGTCTTAAATTTATTCAACGTCCCATCTTCCACAGTTCTCTGAGGCAGCGAATTCCACAGATCCACAATCCTCTGAGAGAAGAAATTTCTCCTCCTCTCAGTTTTAAATGGACGGCCCCTTATTCTAAGATTATGCCCTCTACTTCTAGTCTCCCCTATCAGTGGAAACATCCTCTCTGCATCCACCTTGTCAAGCCCCCACATAATCTTATACGTTTCGACAAGATCACCTCTCATTCTTCTGAATTCCAATGAATAGAGGCCCAACCTACTCAACCTTTCCTCATAAGTCAACCCAGTCATCTCTGGAATCA
The DNA here is from genome assembly GCF_044704955.1 of Pristiophorus japonicus. Lineage (NCBI taxonomy): Eukaryota > Metazoa > Chordata > Chondrichthyes > Pristiophoridae > Pristiophorus > Pristiophorus japonicus. The sequence continues at coordinate 26,934,203 of NC_091994.1, read as the reverse complement.
ACCTTGTGAATCTTCTCTGAACTGCCTCCAAAGCAAGTATATCCTTTCATAAATATGGAAACCAAAAGTGCACGCAGTATTCCACATGTGGCCTCACCAATACCCTATACAACTGTAGCAAGACTTCCCTGCTTTTATACTCCATCCCCTTTGCGATAAATGCCAAGATTCCATTGGCCTTCCTGATCACTTGCTGTACCTGCATACTAACCTTTTGTGTTTCATGCACAAGTACCTCCAGGTCCCACTGTACTGCAGCACTTTGCCATTTAAATAATAACTTGCTCTTTAATTTTTTTCTGCCAAAGTGCATGACCGCACACTTTCCAACATTATACTCCAACTGCCAAATTTTTTCCCACTCACTTAGCCTGTCTATGTCCTTTTGCAGATTTTGTGTGTTCTCCTCACACATTGCTTTTCCTCCCAGCCTTGTATTGTTGGCAAACTTAGCTATGTTACACTCAGTCCCTTCCTCCAAGTCGTTAATATAGATTGTAAATAGTTGGGGTCCCAGCACTGGTCCCTGCAGCCACCCCACTGGCTACTGATTGCCAACCCGAGAATTAACCATTTATCCCTACTCTGTTTTCTGTTCGTTAGCCAATCCTCTATCCATGCTAATATATTACCCCCAACCCCGTGAACTTTTATCTTGTGCAGTATCCTTTTATGTGGCACCTTGTCAAATGCCTTCTGGAACTCCAAATACACCACATCCACTGGTTCCCCTTTATCCACCCTATTCGTTACATCCTCAAAGAATTCTAGAAAATTTGTCAAACATGACTCCCCTTTCATAAATCCATGCTGACTCTGTCTGACCGAATTTTGGTTTTCCAAATGTCCTGCTACTGCTTCTTTAATAATGGACTCCAACATCTCCCTAATCACAGATGTTAGGTTAACTGGTCTATAGTTTCTTGCTTTTTGTCTGCCTCCTTTTTTAAATAGGGGCGTTACATTTGCAATTTTCCAATCTGCTGGGATCTCCCCAGAATCCAGGGAATTTTAGTAAATTACAACTAATGCATCCATTATCCCTGCCACTACTTCTCTTAAGACCCTATGATGCAAGCAATCAGGTCCAGGGGATTTATCTGCCTTTCGTCCCATTATCTTACTGAGTATCATCTCCTTAGTGATTGTGATTGTGTTAAGTTCCTCTCCCTCTATAGCCCCTTGACTATCCACTGTTGGAATATTATTAGTGTCCTCTACAGTAAAGACCGATACAAAATATTTGTTCAAAGTGTCTGTCATCTCCATGTTCCCCATTACTAATTCCCCGGTCACGTCCTCCAAGGGACCAACATTTACATTAGCCACGCTTTTCCTTTTTATATACCTATAGAAACTCTTGCTATCTGTTTTTATATTTCATGCTGGTTTACTTTCATAGTCTATCTTCCCTTTCTTAATCATTTTTTTAGTCATTCTTTGTTGACTTTTAAACGCTTCCCAATCTTCCGTCCTCCCACTAGTTTTGGCACATTGTATGCCCTTGTTTTTAATTGGATACTGTCCTTTATTTCTTTAGTTAGCCACAGATTGCTATCTTTTCTCTTACGCCCTTTCCTTCTTGAGGTAGAAGATCAGCCATGATCTTATAAATAGCGGAGCAGGCTCGAGGAACCAAATAACCTACTCCTGCTCTTATTTCTTGTGTTCTTATTATCTTTTACATAGATTACTAAGATTTTTCTTTTCTTTAGGGGAAAAGTTTTGAATTTCTGAGTTTGTTGCATCTTTCCCGAGTCACAATAAATCATAAAAGTACTCTGGCCAAACCGGCGAAACCCTGAATATTTTAGGCCTAAAGCTGGCCAGCAATCTTGATGAACGTGCTTTATGTGCATTTCTGTCTAAGAGGCAATGATATCTCATCCAGTTTTTTTTATCTTTGTCCTTCAGGAACAAAGCTTAATCAAAGAACAATAATATCTTTGTCATAATGTCAATAAGATACTACTACCACAAAGTTACAAAACCTGTTGTTTTGCTTTAGGTCAGATATAAAAACGGCATTGTATTAGATAATTATCTCTTAACCAATACTTATGAGACATGAGTTTGAACTTTGCCAGACAAAATGGATTTCACTCTGATGCATGATAGTGGCCATACATGAAATGATTTGGGATGCCTCAATTGTTATTCCAGTCGATAAAGAGAGAGATTAAAACCAAACTGAAGAAGACGTGATAAAGTTGGGGCTAACAAATGTCGTCCTTGGCTGAGTGTTAGCATTTTTACCTTTCAAATAGAGCTCATGGGTTCACGGCCCACTCCAGAGTCTTGAACACATGATCTAGTCTGAGACTTCAGTGCAGTACTGAGGGAGTCAGAGGTGCCGTCTTTCAAATGAGACATTAAACCCAGGCCCCGACTGTCTGCATAAAAGATTCTATGGTGCTATTTAAAGAAGAGCAGGGAGTTCTCCCAGTGTGCCAGACAACATTTATTCCTCAATCAACATCACCTAGTACAAATTTTTTGATCATCTGCCTTAATGCTGTTTTTGGGATCTTAACATGTGCAAATTGGCTGCCGTGTTTGCCTACATTACAACAGTGACTGTACTTCAAAAGTACTTTGTTGGCTGTGAATAACTTTGGGATATCCTAAGCACATGAAAGGTGTTATATTAATGCAAGTTCTTTCTTACTAAGAATAATAAGAGATATAGAAAGTGTAGTATGGCGGTGAAAAGGGAGATTAGATGGGAATATGAAGAAACGCTAACAGATTTTGCAAATTATGGTGGAAAAAAGAATGTATATGTATTAGAGAAGAATATGGACCAATTGTCACATAACTTTAGAAAGGAATTGGTTCTGAAAAAGTTAGCAGAAGTCAAGGTGTATATTACTGGGCCTTGATGAAATGCACCATAGGCTGCTGAGTAGCAATATAACACCCTTGTTGAAGAAGGGAGGAGAAGGATAAACGAGGTAACTAAAGATTTGTTAGTTTAATGTCATTTGTTGGCAAACTCTTGGGAGGGGAGAGATTCTAACCCCCTACTCCCACGACAGGTGGGAGACCATTTCATGTTCCAACCTCCACGTCGGGTGGTTAAAAATTTAAAATCACGGAATGTGAACCCAACCCACCCCATATGCGTCTGTAAGCTGTGTCTGTGGCCTGCTCTCGAGAAGCGGGACAGTTCATTTTAATATTTATATCTGGCTCCTACAGTGCAGTTGCGAGCCTGATTTAAATTTAACCCTGGCCGGCTGGGTTTCCCAGCGCTCGGAAAACTCGGCAGCTAAATGGAGACGGGAACAGCCGGATCAAGCAGATAAATGCAATGCTTGAGAGCAAGGAAGAGCAGGAGTGCTCCCCTGACCCCTCAACCAAAATTTCTTTGCCATACCCCTTTAGCCGCGATCCTTCCTGATTACCAGGGATCATCCCCAAAGGCTGTGGCTTTCCCGCCCGGCAGGAGGTCAGCCTGTTAATCTAGTCAGCTGGGAAACAATTAAAAAAATGATAAAGGTTCTGCCATTAAATTTGGCAGGACCTCCACCTTCTCGTGATTTCCAGGTACCCCCCCCGCAAACACACATTCTCTCCGCCTCCCTGTAAATATCGGGACCTTGGAATCCATAATTTTATTTAACATTTGTAAGTATTTAGAAATGTACGTATTAATCAAGGACAGCCAGCACAGAATTATTTAAGGTAAATCAGGTTTGGAAGTAGTTTTTGAAGATATGACTAATTGGAGGAAGGAAATGAATTGATGTCGTTTCAGAAGATGTTCAATAAGTTGTCAGCCATAGCTCAGTGAGGAGAGAGGTTGGGAGAAGTCTCTTTGCACAGACGATTGTTGGAACATGAAATGATTTGCCATATAGAGTGATTGAGGCAGAGACAATTGCATCTTATAAGGGAAAATTAGATAAATATTTGAAGCAGAGGAAGATACCGAGCTATAAATGCAAATGTTTTATTTTTGAGGTGAAAGTAGGGCAGTGGGATTAGTTTTGAATTGTTCTAGCATAGAGCAGGCACAGATACGATGGACTGTATATTTCCTGTGCTGTTAACGTATATGGTTCTAAAACTGGTCTCAGATTTGTGACGAGTCAAAAATTTTCCTACTTGAATAAAATGTAGGAAATGGTTGTCGCACAGGCAGTTGAGTGCTCTTCAGGGGTCTTGTTTGAGACTTCTAGATAAGACAATACAGCGAATGTTGTGTATTATGAGATGCTCTGACTGTTCAATACTATTGCAATAAGGGTTTTATGTTACATCTTCAGAATGTTCAACACATTTCCTATGTTTAGTTGGCTTAACTCAAGTCATAGGCATCATAAGAGTTGATATTTGTAAGATCTGAAATGGTATTTCTCTCCATTACACTCACTCGAGCAAAGTGGAATAGTGTTCCATTCCCAACAATGTCACCTGTTACTTTGAAGACCACAATACAAATTAAGAGACAAGTAAAGTTTTTCTTCTATTTATTGTTAAAAGAATAAACAATAATTCTCTTGTATTGGTTGTAGCATTTATCCAATAACAAAGTTTCAAAACATCCACGGCCTTCACCCAGAGATACGACGCATAAGCCTAGAAATGACTTCGTAAAATTAGCCAATGAAAGCTTAATACATTTGCATGACCTTCCTTGTCTGCTATTTTAACTGAGGTATAAACCCATTTATCTCAATAATTTACCCTTCCCAGACTAAACAAATAATGATGCATGTTAAATGATTAACATAGAAGATACCTACAAGTATCCTGAACACACAAGGATTTATTCTAAAAAATACAAATGCTTTATACAACAATGTGGGGAAAATATATATGCGTAAACTTGAAGTCATCTAAAACTCGGCTGCCCGTGTCCTAACTTGCACCAAGTCTTGTTCACCCATCACCCCTGTGCTCGCTGACCTACATTGGCTCCTGGTTAAGCAACGGCGCAACTTTAAAATTCTCATCCTTGTTTTCAAATCCCTCCCTGGCCTCACTCCTCCCTATCTCTGTCATCTCCTTCACCCGAGATCTCTGCACTCCTCTAATTTTAGCCTCTTGAGCATCCCTGATTTTAATCGCTTAACCATTGGTGGCCGTGCCTTTAGCTGCCTAAGCTCTAAGTTTTGGAATTTCCTTCCTAAACACTCTATCTCTCTTTCCCCCTTTAAGATGTTCCTTAAAACTTACCTCTTTGACTCTGCCTTAATTTCTCTTTTTATGGTTCAGTGTCAAATTTTGTTTTATAGCACACCTGTGAAGCGCCTTGGGACATTTTACTGCGTTAAAGGTGCTTTATGAATAAAAGTTGTTGTGGTATGCAAGTGGGTAACTAGAGACAAATTTAAACATCTCTGAGGGAACATATATTTTGTCTCCAAAGGTTCACTCAAATTACTAGTTTCCAGACATTGTCAATAAGAAACAAATTTGGCTTGGTCAGATCACAGGAAGCCCTGCAACTACAATTATGTGCCCACTGATCCTTGTCTAAATTCTATTTAAATTGACGGACAAGAACACGTGCATTTGTGACATTCATGATGATGAACCACTTCAGGACAGAGGATGAAGTGACTTAGATTGGAAGGGAAACATTTTTATAGACCGTGCCATCAGTAGATTCTTGCCAGCAGGCAAGCAGATGAAACACTTTATGACAGAAGTTTCCATTGATCAAGAGAAGCCTTTAATTGCTCTTGTGAGCTAAACAAGGAAAATTTAGCCAATTGTTCATAGTTGTAATATTCATAACAAGATTGTTGTTCAATTCATTTATGTTCTGTTACATCAGAGTTTTTCACTCTAAACACTATAGAGTTTCACTATACACATGTACACTGTGTGTGTTGCATTGTATGATTTTATTGGGGTTAATCTAAACAGTAACTTGAGCCTGAATTTGCAACCTAGTTTTATGCACTGCAATCTTACCATCTGCTATGTTTTGTACATTTGTATCCATGACACACAAACTCCAATTAATCACTCCATATTTCTTTAATTATCAGGTATTTAAGGTAGATTTATCTGATTTTATAATTTCTCATTGTGAAATTCTCTCCCTAAATATGTGATCACCATTGTGAATTTTTGTTGATAACATTTTACATTCAATTGATAAGCAATATGTGAAAAGTAATAAATATTCTCTTTTCAGGGAAGGGTGAAGCTTGTCTGTCACAGCGATGTAAGAAAATAATTCAGTGTTGAATGTGTCTGTGACTGTATTTTGAAATGTTTTGTGCAGTGCAAACTTGTAACAGTTGTTTTTTTAAACTGTTATTTTAGCTGAGTTTTGGCATTCATTTTATTTTGTCTTTTCTGTTCCAAAGGGCACGCAGCTTATTTTCAATGCTGCAAAAGAACTGGGGCAGCTTTCAAAGCTAAAGGTAGGAATGTAATGCATCTTAATCCACACCATTACCCCTGTGACATGCAATCATCTATCTAGTGAAGTGGCTTCTAGTATTCCTGTTGCTCGGTAAACATTATGATTCCAGCTCATAGTACAAAATAAGCACAATTTATTCCACCAATTTTGTTGTGAGTCTTAATTAGACTAAAAACTAAGCATAAAAATGCAGCGATACCATGTCTCTCTCTAGTTTCTCTCCTATCTCCCCTCATGGCCTCTCCAAGCTCATCCTATCCATGTATTAAAATGTATATTCTGTTAGCTTGTTTTATTTATAGGTAATAGGTAAATTATAACAACCTCTTACTCTCTTGAGCCTAATCACACTAAACTGTTGACCACCCAACTTTCCTTCTTGGCCACCATGCTTGCTGATCCCATACCCTCTCCTTCACAAAAACCACCAGCATCCACCTTCGTCAATGATCCATCAGCTGCTGAAACTTTCATGCATGCTTTGTCACCTGCAGACTATTCCAGTCTCTCCTTGCTGGCCTCTCAGGCTTAGTAAACTCCAGCTCATTCAAAACTCTGCTGTTCTTAACCTATCCTGTGGCAAGTCCCACTCACCCATCACTCCTGTTCTTGCTGAGATACACTGGCTCCTGATTCCCAACACCTCCAATTCAAAATTCTCATCATTGTGCTTAAATCTCTTCATGGCCTTGCCCCTCACTATCTCTGTAACTTCCTCCAGCTCTACAATGGTAACGACGGTAACAGTAAAAGTGCACCCAAAAATTACATTTGAAACTCAACAATATCTTATGTAGAAAATAAAGACCCAATACTTAGTAGAGGATATAGGTCATTCTTTTGGAAGAAGAAAATGGTTAAAATTGGAATGAGAAATTTAGGGCCCAAGTTTCCACATGATAAAAAACGGGCGCCCCTCCGAGCTGGGCGCCCGTTTTTCGCGCCTAAAACGGCGCCGGAAAAAAAACGCGCGATTCTGGAGCGTTCTGCAGCTCCTTGTCTGCCTGGCGCGGCGCCCAGGGGGGTGGAGCCTACACTCGCGCCGATTTTGTAAGTGGGAGGGGGCGGGTACTATTTAAATTAGTTTTTTTCCTGCCGGCAACGCTGCGCGTGCGCGTTGGAGCATTCGCGCACACGCAGTGTGAAGGAAACATTGGCACTCGGCCATTTTTGTAGTTCTTTGTAGCTGTTTAGTTTTTGAACATTTTTTAATAAAAGCACATTGCTATCAGCACATCAGCACTGAGAAGGCTGCAGGAAGCCTCAGAAAGTTGAGGCAGCCGTTTCCCGACGACCTCCCCCTTTTGCCGTCGGGAAATGGCTCCTCAATTTCTGAGGCTTCCTGCAGCCTTCTGTCTCCTTCCCTCCCTCCCTCCCTCCCGCCGTCTGGAACAGCTTCCTCCCCCCCCCCCCGCTGCGTTCGGTCGGTCGGTTGGGTCCCTCCCCGCTGTCTGGAATGGCTTCCTCCCCCCCCCCCCCCCCCTGCGCTCGGTCAGTCGGTTCCCTCCCTCCCGCCCGCCGTCTGGAACGGCTTCCTCCCTTCCCCCCCCCCACCCCCGCGTTCGGTCGGTCGGTACCCGCCCGGCCGTCTGGAACGGCTTCCTACCCCCCCCCCCGTTCGGGAACGGCTGCCTCGTTTTGTGAGGCTTCCTGCAGCATTCTCCCTGGCTGAAGCACTTTCACACAGGTAGGAAGATGGTTTATTTAATCTTTTCTTTGCTTATAAAGTTTGGATTTATTTGTATAAGTATAAATAAGGATTTATTGTAGAATTTAATGACTTCCCTTCCCCCCCCTCCCCCCCACCTCGTTCTGGACGCCTAATTTGTAACCTGCGCCTGATTTTTTAATGTGTAGAACAGGTTTTTTCAGTTCTACAAAAATCTTCACTTGCTCCATTCTACGTTAGTTTGGAGTACGTTTTCACTGTGGAAACTTTCAAATCAGGCGTCAGTGGCCGGACACGCTCCCTTTTGAAGAAAAAATTCTGTTCCAAAGTGGAACTGTTCTACCTGACTAGAACTGCAGAAAAAAAAAATGTGGAGAATTGCAATTTCTAAGATAGTCCGGTCTCCACCAGTTGCTCCTAAAAATCAGGCGCAAATCATGTGGCAACTTGGGCCCATTGTGTTAGTGATATGACTTTTTTGAAGTCATCTTGTACTTTCATTATTTTGTTTTGATACTGATTTATAAAGTCTGATTGTACTTTCAGGATCATATGGTCAGAGAAGAAGCCAAAAGTCTTTCCCCCAAGCAGTGTGCTGTAGTGGAGCTTGCACTGGATACTATTAAGGTAACAAAGGGTTGTATTTCAGTAAACATTTGATATTTGTAGTTCTTGTTCATAAATGTACTTACTAGTCAAATCTGTATTGATTATTATGAGGCAGCACAATATAGTATATAGAAACATAGAAAATAGGTGCAGGAGTAGGCCATTCGGCCCTTCTAGCCTGCACCGCCATTCAATGAGTTCATGGCTGAACATGCAACTTCAGTACCCCATTCCTGCTTTCTCACCATACCCCTTGATTCCCCTAGTAGTAAGGACTTCATCTAACTCCTTTTTGAATATATTTAGTGAATTGGCCTCAACAACTTTCTGTGGTAGAGAATTCCACAGGTTCACCACTCTCTGGGTGAAGAAATTCCTCCTCATCTCGGTCCTAAATGGCTTCCTCCTTATCCTTAGACTGTGTCCCCTGGTTCTGGACTTCCCCAACATTGGGAACATTCTTCCTGCATCTAACCTGTCTAACCCCATCAGAATTTTAAATGTTTCTATGAGGTCCCCTCTCATTCTTCTGAATTCCAGTGAATACAAGCCCAGTTGATCCAGTCTTTCTTGATAGGTCAGTCCCGCCATCCCGGGAATCAGTCTGGTGAACCTTCACTGCACTCCCTCAATAGCAAGAATGTCCTTCCTCAGGTTAGGAGACCAAAACTGTACACAATACTCCAGGTGTGGCCTCACCAAGGCCCTGTACAATTGTAGCAACACCTCCCTGCCCTTGTATTCAAATCCCCTCGCTATGAAGGCCAACATGCCATTTGCTTTCTTAACCGCCTGCTGTACCTGCATGCCAACCTTCAATGACTGATGTACCATGACACCCAGGTCTCTTTGCACCTGCCCTTTTCCTAATCTGTCACCATTCAGATAATAGTCTGTCTCTCTGTTTTTACCACCAAAGTGGATAACCTCACATTTATCCACATTATACTTCATCTGCCATGCATTTGCCCACTCACCTAACCTATCCAAGTCACTCTGCAGCCTCATAGAATCCTCCTTGCAGCTCACACTGCCACCCAACTTAGTGTCATCCGCAAATTTGGAGATACTACATTTAATCCCCTCGTCTAAATCATTAATGTACAGTGTAAACAGCTGGGGCCCCAGCACAGAACCTTGCGGTACCCCACTAGTCACTGCCTGCCATTCTGAAAAGTCCCCATTTACTCCTACTCTTTGCTTCCTGTCTGACAACCAGTTCTCAATCCATGTCAGCACACTACCCCCAATCCCATGTGCTTTAACTTTGCACATTAATCTCTTGTGTGGGACCTTGTCAAAAGCCTTCTGAAAGTCCAAATATACCACATCAACTGGTTCTCCCTTGTCCACTCTACTGGAAACATCCTCAAAAAATTCCAGAAGATTTGTCAAGCCTGATTTCCCTTTCGCAAATCCATGCTGACTTGGACCTATTATATTACCTCTTTCCAAATGCACTGCTATGACATCCTTAATAATTGATTCCATCATTTTACCCACTACCGATGTCAGGCTGACCGGTCTGTAATTCCCTGTTTTCTCTCTCCCTCCTTTTTTAAAAAGTGGGGTTACATTGGCTACCCTCCACTCCATAGGAACTGATCCAGAGTCAATGGAATGTTGGAAAATGACTGTCAATGCATCCACTATTTCCAAGGCCACCTCCTTAAGTACTCTGGGATGCAGTCCATCAGGCCCTGGGGATTTATCAGCCTTCAATCCCATCAATTTCCCCAACACAATTTCCCGACTAATAAGGATTTCCCTCAGTTCCTCCTCCTTACTAGACCCTCCGACCCCTTTTATATCCGGAAGGTTGTTTGTGTCCTCCTCAGTGAATACCGAACCAAAGTACTTGTTCAATTGGTCCGCCATTTCTTTGTTCCCCGTTATGACTTCCCCTGATTCTGACTGCAGGGGACCTACGTTTGTCTTTACTAACCTTTTTCTCTTTACATATCTATAGAAACTTTTGCAATCCGTCTTAATGTTCCCTGCAAGCTTCTTCTCGTACTCCATTTTCCCTGCCCGAATCAAACCCTTTGTCCTCCTCTGCTGAGTTCTAAATTTCTCCCAGTCCCCGGGTTCTCTGCTATTTCTGGCCAATTTGTATGCCACTTCCTTGGCTTTAATGCTATCCCTGATTTCCCTTGATAGCCACGGTTGAGCCACCTTCCCTTTTTTATTTTTACGACAGACAGGAATGTACAATTGTTGTAGTTCATCCATGCGGTCTCTAAATGTCTGCCATTGCCCATCCACAGTCAACCCCTTCAGTATCATTCGCCAATCTATCCTAGCCAATTCACGCCTCATACCTTCAAAGTTACCCTTCTTTAAGTTCTGGACCATGGTCTCTGAATTAACTGTTTCATTCTCCATCCTAATGCAGAATTCCACCATATTATGGTCACTCTTCCCCAAGGGGCCTCGCACAACAAGATTGCTAATTAATCCTCTCTCATTACACAACACCCAGTCTAAGATGGCCTCCCCCCTAGTTGGTTCCTCGACATATTGGTCTAAAAAACCATCCCTTATGCACTCCAGGAAATCCTCCTCTACCATATTGCTTCCAGTTTGGTTAACCCAATCTATGTGCATATTAAAGTCACCCATTATAACTGCTGCACCTTTATTGCACGCACCCCTAATTTCATGTTTGATGCCCTCCCCAACATCACTACTACTGTTTGGAGGTCTGTACACAACTCCCACTAACGTTTTTTGTCCTTTGGTATTCTGCAGCTCTACCCATATAGATTCCACATCATCCAAGCTAATGTCCTTCCGAACTATTGCCTTAATTTGCTCCACATAATAGAAATTCCACAGGGAGCACACAACATTAACCAGAATAAACAGTCTTGAGAAGCATAAAACAATTGGTAAAATACTTAGCATAAGATAGAGTGATGTAGTAATACATATCCATTAGAGTGTTAACAGAGTCAGATTATATTAAAATTTCAATAGCACATATTTCAATCCAGTTTATATTTAGTGCACACTGGTACAATGTTGTATCAATATGAAAATTAGAGCCTCATAACCATGGCTAAACTGATCAACTGTAGACTTTATACATTGGACTTGTGCAATTTCATACTTAGTTGTCCTTCAATTATCATACACATTGGGGTGAATTTTAACTCAGGTGGGGAACATGGGGGTAGTTAAAGTGTTAAAAATGTGAGTTCAAACTGAACCCACCCACTTCTGTTTTTAATGGAGGCGGGCAGCCAACCCGCTGCCTTGACACAAGCTATCTACATAAATATTATAATGAGGCTGGACGCCTCTTCTTTAAACTCCATTTTGCGTTTAACTGCATGTGGACGGGTTTTACACACTTCATAAAACCCGGCAGTTACAGCAAGGCAAGGACTGCTGCATCCAGGAGTTAAGTGCCTTTACACCTACCTCCTGGATTCAGGGTCCCTGCCAACACCCCCGCGATCAGAAACCCATGTTCCCCCCGCCCCTCCCAGCCCTCTGATTTCCACCCCCGGCCTCCGAGGCCTGCCCCGCGCAGCTCGAGTCTTCCCTGGACCCGATCCCCCTTCTCTTCCCCACCACCCCCCCCCCCCCCCCCCCACCTGCTCCACCAGCCGCCTTGTGGCCCATTGGCTCACAATCTGCGACAGACACACACACACACACACCCTTACACCCTTGCTATACTGCTCCTGATCTTCCTCATACCCACCCACCACCCTTCCCCCCACCCCCGCATTACTATGCCAGCTACCACCCGGGCACCCCAATCTGCCTTGTGGCTGCCACTCGATCTTCCTTGTGCCTCCCCATCTTCCCCCCCACCTCCCCCCCCAACCACTCTTTGCTGTCCCGGGCGACCCCAGCACCCGATCTTCCTCGCAGCCTGCCCACCTCGATACTTTTCCAATCGCGACCCGAACCCCGGTCTTCCTCATGGCTGCCACCCGATCCTTCACCGGCCGCCACTTGATCTTCCTCACACTGACCCCCCCGCCGCCCCCCCCCCCCCCCACCGTGCTGGTCCGGTCTACCCCATGCTCCTCTGGCCACCCTCAATCCCTCCCTCTCTTTTTTCTGCCTAGTGCCGCAAACCTGCCCGCCCTCTTAATCTGGCTGGCTGCGGGTGGGAAACAGAGGCTTTCCATGCAAGTCATGCCCTGCCGTTAAAGTCGACAGAGTCTGCGGGGAAAACCGTTCTCCGGGTTTCCCGCCTGCCTTGGAGCCCTCCAACCCGTCTTCCCTGTTAAAATCCAGCCCTTTCTCCCTCCCTCCCTCCCTTCCCTTCCCTTCCTTCCTTTCTTGTCATTATTCTTGAAGTCCTTGTAGTAAGATGTAGTTCAAAAACAATACTGGTCAACCAACATTTGCTAGAATGTGATTGATTGGATTTCAAATTGTGATTCAGTCCTTTGTGAATCACTGTAATGAAATAATAAATGATTGTGTTATTCCACTATCTTCGCATGATTAGATTTGTGTACTTTGTCCTGTGAAAGTCTCTGATAGTAAATTGCCTCCTGTCTTCACTGACAACTGCCAGGTAGTCACTACATTTTCGAAGCATATTGAATTAATAATTTTATTTTCATGTTATATTTAATGTGCTTTGACTCATCCCAAACTATGACAGTGATGCAATAAATTACTTTAAAGAAATTATGCCTTGCAATATTGCTGAAAGAATTAAATTGTTAAACATAAAGGTACTAATTTTTTAATTGTGTTTTTATTAATGTCATTTAAAGTTCTGAAATTATGGAGAATAGCCCATTTTTAATTGGATGCTCTGTGACATGGAAGAGTGGGTAATGCCACTGAAAGGTTCTTGCCGTGGGACCCACATAGAAATACATAGAAGTTACAACATGGAAACAGATCATTCAACCGAACCACTCCATGTTAACATTTTCCCTCCACATAAGTAAATTGTTCGAATCACATTACCCCCATTTCCCTTCACCCCCTTTTCCTGAATGTTCACATAGTTGCTCCCTCAACACTCACTTTGAAAGTGAATTCCACAGTCTTACAATTCTCTGTAAAGAAGTTACTCCTGACTGTTCTATATCTCTTACATTTAATCTTGAATCTACAGCCCTTTTTCTTGACCTCTCAGCTACTGGAAATGATCTGCTTCTATCTACCCTGTCATATGCTTTCATAATTTTAAACACTTATCTCAATTCACCCCCATAATCTGTTGTTCCAATGAAATACCCCCAATTTGTTAAAGCCTTATTAACCGTAGCCTTTAATGTCCTGTGAACCTCCAAATTTTCTGCTCTTCCACAGCACTGAACCTGATATTAACCCATTAAAACTTTTTAATTACCAAATTAAAATATATACGTTGTAAGGCTGGAACACATTTTAGTTCATCCCATGCTGAGATGAAACGCAAGGAATGCATTTGCTGTGAAACTGCAACAACAACTTGCATACATAGGTGTAGATATAGCAAATTTAACATAGTACAACATCGCAAGGCGCTGCACGGGAGCGTTATCAAACATTTGACACCAAGCACATGCGATATTAAGGAAGATGCGAGGTAGGTTTTAATGAGCGTCTTAAAGGACAAAAGCGAGGTGGTGAGGGTTAGAGAGAGAATTCCAGAGCTTAGGGCCTAAGCAGCTGAAGGCACAGTCTCCAATAGTGGAACGATTGAAATCAGGGATGTGCAAGAGGCCAGAATTGGAGGAGCACAGATATCTGAGGGTTGTAGGGCTGGAAGAGGTTACAGAGCTAGGGAGAAACGAGGCCATGGAGGGATTTAAAAAAAGGAAGAGAATTTTAAAATCGAGGCGTTACTCAACCAGGTGCCAATGTACCTCAGTGAGCACAGGGGTGATGGATGAACGGGACTTGGTGCATGTTAGGATAGGAGCAGCAGAGTTTTGGATGAATTCAAATTTATGGAGGTTGGAAGATGGGAGGCCGGCCAGGAGTGCATTGGAATAGTCAAGTCTAGAGATAACAATGGCATGGATGAGGGCTTCAGCAACAGATAAGCTGAAGCAGGGTCGGAGTCGGGCGATGTTACGGAGGCGGTCTTCGTGATGACGCGGATATGAGGTCAGAAGCTCATCTCAAAATGACACCAAGGTTACAAACAGTCTGGTTGAGCCTCAGACAATTGCCAGGGAGAGGGATGGAGCCGGTGGCTAGGAAACAGAGTTTGTGGTGAGAACCGAAGACAATGGTGCCGAAATTGCCTCCGCCCGAAACGGGGCGCCGCACCCTGTTTCAATGTTTTTTAATGCAGCTGTGGTTAAGGTCGCCTCTTGATCGAAATTCTGCTCTTTGCTGTTTTTTTAAATTCGGATCCGGAAGGTGCTCTTAATGGGGGCGTGACTACACTACAGGGGTGGATACGTGGCAGTGGCAACACCTGAGGGGCGGAAGTTGCAAGCGGTGCGGAGTGACCGTGAGATGACGTCATCAAGGCGCCGCGTCACCATGGCTCTCCCCTTCACTTAAAGGGGAGAGCCTTTGCGATTTAAAACTTTGGACCACTGGGGAGGGTTTCGGCCGGGACAGTGGCCTGGCACCCAAGAGCCTGTTGGCGGCCTGGCCAAACCCGGGGGCATAATTGTCGGGCCGACCTGGCACCAAAATAAAAACATGGCACAGCGGCAGTACATCCTCCCCTTTAAGGGAAGCCACACTGCCATTGCAGAAGGCCACAGCCTCACTGGACCATCGGGAAAAAACAGGTTTTGGCACCATCGGGCAGGCTGGATTTTCAGTGGAGAATGTTGGGGGTGGGGGCGTAGATCAGCGGTGCGCATGGTGATGATGCACTTAACGCGGATCGGCAGAGCAGTAGGGGTGGGGGGGGGAGGGGGGGAAATCGGGGCCTGCCAGGAAACGTCGGAACGATAATTGGGCTATCAGCAGCCATTCCACGAAAAGTCGGCGGCCACTCCGCTCCACAGCATGGCCGCCAATTTGAGGTGGTAACAGGCCTTAAGGAGAGGGACACTTACGGCCCCAGCGGCTTTGGTCTTTCCAGTATTTTAGTTGAAAGGAATTGGATGTTGGACAAACAGTCTGACAATTTAGAGACGGCGAGGTGGTGGTGAAGTAGAGCTGGGTGTCGTCAGCGTACATGTGGAACCTGACGTGTTTTCAGAAGATGTCGCCGAGGGGCAGCATGTCGATGAGAAATAGGAGGGGGCCAAGGATGGATCCTTGGGGGACTCCAGAGGCAATGATGCGGGAGCGGGCAGAGAAGCCATTGCAGGTAACTCTGGCTATGATTGAACAAATAAGAATAGAACTAGACGAGTGCAGTCCCACCCAACTGGATGATGGAGAGGCATTGGGGGAGGATGGTGTGATCGACCATGTTAACAACTGCAGACAGATTGAGAAGGACGTGGAAGGATAGTTTACCATGTTCATAGTCACATCAGATGTCATTTTTGACTTTTGGTACTGTGGCGGGGCGGAAACCTGATTGGAGGGATTCAAACATCGAGTTCCGGGAAAGATGGGCCGTACCGGGGAAAACGACCAGCGTGTGAGAGAACAATGGTTTTAATGGGGACGAGTGCATCAAAGGTGGAGGTGAGGGTGTGATTGAACAGATCGGTAGCTGCAAAAATGTTGTAGTGAATGGAGGGTCGAAGGCTAGAGAATTGAGAGTGCAGTTGTAAGTAAATTGGGAGAGTTTTTTTTTCCAAGGGCGGACAAGGAAGTAGGGTTGGGAGGAGGAAGGAGGATGTGGGTGGAGATCGATACAAGGAAGTGATCAGCGATGGCCTTATCTGTGATTGACACAGTGTGAGTAGCGAGGCCACATGACATTGCAAGGTCAAGGGCAAGCTGTTAATATGGGTGCAGGAGTTTATATGGAGGGAGAGTTTAAGGGAGAATAGGAGGGCAGTGAACTCAGGAAAGAGAGCATGGTGAGTTGAGATGGAGGACTAAAAAGAACACATCAAAATTATAATAATTTTACCTTTTTATGTGTTATATCAAAGCCTAATTATAGAGTCAAGACTATCTAGGGAGAAGCTCAGAAGGAGCCTATTTGACACATTAGCCCTGTTCAGGTGCTATCTCCACATTACAGCTCTTTACTGTAATCCTATTTCACTATTTTTGCATTATTAACATTTTATCTTCAAGTGTTTACCTAATTCTCTCAAATATTGCGAATGACTTGGCTTTATCAATACGATGTCAGGCAAACCTTGTAATGCAGATAAATAGCACATGTTGACCAAAAGGAGCAATTGTTCATAGTTAACCTGGTTGCTCTCCTGTATGAAACTTTAATTTTGTGATCTTCAAATGTGATTCATGGAGCTGACTGAGGGTCTTTAATAATTTAGCAATATTTCCATGCGGGTGGAGTTGGCCTGAAGAAGACCTTCTTAGAAAAGAGTCCAGACCTGCAATCTCTACGGTATGCTCTGTCGCTCTACACACAGGCTACTGACACCCTTATTAAAACATTTATCCAGTCTCAGTCATCTCAGGGTAAGTACTGCTTCAGTCGATCTGTCTTGTTTGCTAGATGCCATACAGCTTTATCGTTTTTAGTATGTTTTATTGTATATTCTGTAACATTTAAATCATTTGAACTAATATTGTAGACTAATTATTGTGGAGCATCAATATAACTGACCATACGAGTAGGCATGAATGAACGTTAAAGGCCTACAGTCCTGGAACAAAATGTATTGGTGCAAAATATGCACAAGAAATACTTGAACTGCCATTGTTACTGCTTTGAAGCACCTTGTTTAATCAACTCTGCCTTTACTCCAACACAATTGCACTGAAATATTCATTATAACCATAACAGCAAAGTGGCATTTGTATCAGTAATTTATGATTGAAGAGTTTCCAATCTAAAACAGTAAAAAAACCAAGTAATTTATGTATTTACCTATCTAATGTACTACTTATTAATAGGCTACTATGCTAAATTTCATTATGAAACAACTAGATTTCCATAAGTGCCAGGATTACGGATCATCAAGGGTCCCATTATAATCTAAGCAGTTATGATAGAGAAATAGCTGCAACTATTATGCTTTATTGGGGACATTAGTTGCTGTCAAATGTCACCAAGTTGGGATTCATTTATTTTGCTAAGCATGCCAGTTGCATATAAATAATATTTATTCACCAAGGCAAATTTTTCCTTGAATATGCTGTTAGTCTGCTGTTGACGAAAGTCTAATATACAATCTTTAACTAATTCAATTCATTAGGTGTTATGTTCTTTTATAATTTTTATGTTGTATTTATTTGTAAAACCAGAGACGAGCAGCCCGAATAAGAGGGGCCCTCACACTACAGTTTCTTTAGAGTAGATGCAAGCAGTTAAATCTGACATAGCAGTAAACTTCTATATATAGTCATTTACTGACTGTCCAATCATATTTCTGATCTTAGAATTAATAAATTTACATTTTTTGGGCTCTTATTAAATTTATTGGGGTAGAGTTTCTGCTTTGGTCGCAATTGGCGACTCACTGTTATTACCGCTTTGAAATTAACCGCAACTTCAGGATGTAGCACATTCATATCTGAACGCG
Source organism: Pristiophorus japonicus (assembly GCF_044704955.1). NCBI lineage: Eukaryota > Metazoa > Chordata > Chondrichthyes > Pristiophoridae > Pristiophorus > Pristiophorus japonicus. The sequence goes on along the minus strand of NC_091994.1, from coordinate 26,915,977 downwards.
GAAATCCTAAAGTTGCGGTCAGTCATTCACTGCTCCGACACTGGCTGAGCTGTGGCCTCGCCCTCTCTCTTCTCCCCACCCCCCCTCCACCACTACCACCACCATAGCCCGTAATCAGTGAAACTGATAAAATCTTGGGCTTTTCTGCGGTACAGTATTCAGTATGGTACGGTAACATAGTGGTTATGTTACTGAACTAATAATCCAGAGGCCTGGACTAATGATCCAGAGAAATGAGTTCATATCCCACCACGGCAGCCAGAGGGGGCATTAATGGAAGCGCAAGAGGTTACCAACCAGGAGCACAGCAGTTAGCGCCCCGACCGTAAATTTATTAGAGGCTTACCGGGGGCGCAAACCAATAGTGCCTGGCTGCTGACGATCAGTGAGATCCTGACGTCAGTTCTGGTACAACGCGCACGTTTGCGCCCCGGTCGAAAAGTTGGGTGCGGCTGCCTTATTTAGCACCCGCCAAGAACAACATCTGCAAAAACAGTTGGTACAGGCTTGCAGAATCGTTAACTGGTGGCTACTTAAAGGGATGAGGAAGTGCTTCCGTTAGAGGTCACAGTCAGTGTAACGTTTACACACAGCACGGTGGTGAGTCTCTGAGTTTGCAGCGGCAGACAAACATACCAGTTGAGCTTGAGAGAAACTTATTTCTAAAACCTTAATGGGGGTATTACTTGTTCGCCAACGTCGCATTTTATATGCTCTAGCAAGGCGAAGTGAAGAGAGAAGGGCTGTTGGCCATGTCGGCAGCCGAAGAAGGAGAACCCCTAGACATCGGGGCAGGAGGCCTTAACCCCCCCCCCCAACTGGCTTTACCGGCGGTAACGCTCATACCTGGACCTGTCCAAGGAGCAGTGTGTCAGAAGGCTGCGCTTCCGAAAGGAGGTTGTTACAGAGATATGCCATCTCTTGCAGGAAGACCTGCAGCCTTACATCGGCACCAGGACTGCACTGCCTGTCGCTGTGACGGTCATGGTGGCACTCACCTTCTATGCCTCCGGCTCCTTCCAGGCTGCATCAGGGCACATATGCAGCGCATCACAATTCGCAATACATTGCTGCATCCGTGACATGTCACAGGCTCTCTACACATGCAGAATAGACTTCATTGCCTTCCTTACCTTCCTGATGACCAGGGATGAGCGCGCAGATGGGTTTGCCAGGATAGCAGGGTTCCCGAGGGTGCAAGGAGCAATTGACTGCATGCACCTTGCGAGCAACATTCCAGAATGCAGAGGTCTTCAGAAATACAAAAGGATACCACTCCCTAAATGTGCGACTACATGCAGCGCATCCTGGAAATGCACATGCCGCCTTGATCCTGCGGGAGAGCACTGTGCCTCGATTGTTTCAGCCCCATGGCAAGACCGAGGCTGGCTGCTCAGGGACAAAGGATATGTCCTGGCCACCTGGCTAATGACCCCCGCAACCCCACCACAGAACGGACAAATTCTACAATAAGACCACCCCATGTCACCACCCGCATCATAGAGCAGACCAGACTATAGGGGTCCTGAAGCAGCGATTCCGATGCCTGGACCGCACTGGAGGCAGCCTTCAATACTCCCCTCAACAGGTCCCACTATTCATTGTGGTATGCTGTACAACTTGACCATCCTGAAGGCCCAAGCCTTGCCGGTGGGGATTGGAGGCCCACCTCAGGAGGGGGAGGAGGAAGAACAGGAGCGTGCCAACGCCCCGAATGAGCAGCAACAAGACGATGACCAACAGCATCCACAGAGGAGGCAGCGTGGTAATGTTGGCGGCGGCAGGGCTATTCAGCAGCGACTCATAGGGGAACACTTCACTTAAATGGAGGGTGCTGAGGGATGCAGCTAATAATGAGCACGTGTTGTGGCACGATAATACCACCCCTCCGTTACAAGTCAACAGTCATACACTAGACGTTTAACGTTACATTTTATTGCAAACACATCCCTCAAACAACTCAAAACCCCCACCCCCCTCAAAGAAAACACAATGGGGCACCCACCCCTTCAAATAATATAACAAATGAATAACATTTACAATATATATACTCAAACCCCATCCCCCTCAAAGAAAACAATGGGGTACCGACCCCTTCAAATAATACAACAGATGAATAACATTTACACCTTTTTTACATAGGACCACACCTTTCATCAGTGGGTCTTGCATAGGCATTTCCCACCCTTCTGCCTCACTGCCACCGCCCCCCCCCCCCCCCTCCCCTGCCTACTGCTCCTCCTCAATGGGTCCTCAGTGCCTGCAGCAAGGTCACTAGAGGGCTGCTGTGTGTCTGAGGGAGACAGGACAGATGGCCTAGTACAACAACCTGAACCAACTCTGTGCCTGGAAGGCCCGGCTGCTGACAGCCCCGTCTGACAATGGGCAGCAGCAGTGTAGGATGGCTGGGGAGCAGACCGCGGCAGGTGCAAAGGCAGAATGGCAGGGGCGGGAGACGGAATGATGTCCTCCTGAGTGAGGAAATCATGTTCCATCTCGACCGATGGCCTGCCACTCCCCCAGGGTAGAGCCTCAGTATCCGGAGCAATCTGGTGGAGTGCAGATTGCTGGTCTACTTTGGCTTGTTACCTCCCCATTGAATTGATGGTGTCAAATCTGAAGATGATATACTAAATAAGTACTTCCTCAAAGTATTCTATAAGGCAGAATCGATCCCTCCCTAAATAGCAATAATTCAAGTACAATTAACAATTTGGGCATCGAGGAGAGGCAGGACAGGCAGAAAGGGCCCAAAACAAATAAATCCTAGTGTTGGGTGGTGTTTATTCCCAATTACTAAGACAGACTAAGAGACATGTTGAGTGCTGTTACCAATTCTAGTCATTAACACAAGGCAAGCATTCAAGTCCTGGACAAAAAAGGCACCAGAAAACAACTCGTGTCAGAGAACTAAAATATTAAGAAAGACGGGTGGAATTTGTGCTTCACAGCCTTGAAAGGAAGGGACTAAAAGATGATCTTGTAGAGGTGTATAATAGTAAACACTGATCTGCTGACATCTGGAATTTTTCCTGGTGATTGTGGTTGTGTACCATATCACAGTGTATCGCCGCTCCCGTTTCCCGGGATTATTTCCTCTGGTTACTCTCCTGCCGGTTGCAGTGAAAGGTCTCCCGATTCTTCAACCCGCTGCCCTCTGACCCCTAATGCCGCAGTTTTTATCAGTTTTCTCGATGCCCGATGCCGACAGACTGGAGAGACCCGGTGGTAACCCAGTCGCCACCATGATCCGCGCTCCATTCGCACTCTGGCCTCCAATCGTCTTGGGTCCCCTTGCCATTGGACCAAGACCTTGTTCTGTCAAGTTCGTGTGGTAGCTAGTGTGCAACGGCCACCTCGCGTTAAAATAATTCACGCACAGGCACCTTCCACCCTCTAGAATAAAGTTCAGGACCTGGCATCGGTCACCTTAGAACTCATATTAGTGTGGAAGCAAATCATCCTCGACTCCGGGGAACTGCCTAAGAAGAATAGTAAACAATATAGAAAAAGTTGGTCTGAAATACTACTTTAAATTAAACTGTGACTGTAAGACATTGGGACACAGATTCAAATGAATAAAAGGCTAATTTAGGACTGATGACAGGAAGTTCTTCACGTTATTAGTGGTCAACACATGAAATGGGCTTCTGGGTAGATAGCAGAGACAAAAATCCTGGAAACATTTGGTAAACAGTTAAATGCTGTTGTAGGGGTACTGTAGTGTCTTTCTCAATACCTCATCAAAGATGGTCCGAACAGCCTTCCTCATCTGAATGTAATGATCTGCGATGCATTGCTAAGATTCACAATGAATAGGAAGGTGGCTTTTATAATACAAAATACAGCATGGGAAAACCCCATATGTTAGAACAAAGAAGCCAGTTTTAATTCATAGTAAACTGGAACAGTGTATAAGTTATAGGAAGCGTATATGTGTAGATGAATGAACTTATCACAGATTTCAGTCACACTAAATTCATCATTATCGTACTCGTGAAGTTTTACGAATGTTTGTGCATAACTACAACAGTAACAACAGAAGTACTTATTTAGTATATCATCTTCAGGTTTGACTGGAAAGTGTCATGGTCACCACACCTCTCCTGTACCGTCAAGTATCCACACTAACGTTTATTTTAAAGGTGACAAGCAGTTAAAGACCATGAAAATGCATTCATGATGTAAATAGCTTACTCATTCAGGGATGAGGTACAGGTAATACAATATTTTCACAGTTGGGTGCCTAATTACATTACAACAGTGACTACACTCCATAAGCACTTGATTGGCTGTAAAGTACTTTGAGACTATGGTGGTCATGAAAGGCCCCAAATAAATGCATGACTTTCTTTTGTGTTGGAACACATGTGATCAGTAAGATCTGAGATGCAGGAGTGAAAAGCTTCAACTTGTACAAACATCTACCAACAGTAACCTGTTGGCTGTCCAATCCTAGTTTTCATTTAAAGGAGCTTTTTTTTTGCAAATGAGTAATCATAGCTCGTACTCAGAAGGTTTTTCAAGTGATTGGTGCTTTGCTTTTTTTAGAGTCTCAGGGAACAAAATTACCCTCCGACCAAAACGGGGCATACGCACCATTCTCTTTGTTGATTTACCGCCCCAATTGTTGCGCTGACTTGTCACAACGTTCCTCCCCTTCAGTCAAAGGGGAGTGTCATGTTTGTAACCTTCACATAACTGTAACCTTTATGTAACAACACTGTACACTGTATACACCTGAGAAATGCACACCTTGACCACAGGGGGTGAACTTGTGGGAGACACTCCTCACCTGGTCATCCAGGTATATAAAGGGAGGTCCCACGCAGGGTCATCACTTCTTGGTCCTGTGAATAAAGGTACAGGTCACAGAGTGACCTTGTCTCCATTATGTGCCTCGTGTTGATTTGCTGTAGTGTGCAAGGACACAACATTTGGCGACGAGAAACGGGAATCAACGACTCAAGAGAATGGCCACCGGTAGCACGGAGGAATGGTACTGTGTTAGTGAAGACTGGGACAATTTCGTTGAGAGGCTCCAGCAGAGTTTTGTCACGAAGGACTGGCTGGGAGCGGCAGCGGCTGACAAGCGGAGAGCGCATCTACTGACCAGCTGTGGACCTAAGACGTACGCGCTGATGAAAGACCTGCTCGCACCTGAGAAGCCGGCGGACAAGACCTTCGAGGAGCTCAACAAACTGATCGGTGAGCACCTCAAACCAGCGAGTGGTATACACGTGGCCCGACACCGATTCTATACGCACCGATGTCAGGAAGGGCAGAGCATACCGGACTTAGTTGCGGACCTTCAGCGCTTGGCCAGCCTCTAAGTTTACAGATGCCTGCAGGGGGGAGATGTTACGGGATTTCTTCATTGAGGGCATTGGTCATGCCGGGATTTTTAGGAAACTAATTGAGACCAAGGACTTGACCTTGGAAGCAGCGGCGTTGTTGGCTCGAACCTTCATGGCGGGGGAGGAGGAAACCAAGATCATATACGCGCGCAACTCTGCTCCCAACGTGGCGATGGAGCAGGGAGTTAACATGGTAAACGTGACTCAGAACCCCACAGGCAGGCAAGGGCAATTCGACACCAACCAGGCAGTCACAGACTCTAGGGTGGGTCCTCAACAGAGACAATGGCAGGTTGAACGGACATTTACATCATCACAAGGGACAATACGTCCCGGGATGGGACCATTGACACCCACAAACAGAGTGCCCAAGAGTAATCAAAGAGACAATCAGAGAGGAATGCCTGGTAACGGCTCTTTTGTTCACAACAATCTCATTACATGCTGGAGGTGCGGGGGCAAACATGCTGCGAAGACCTGCCGGTTTCAACAATTCATCTGCATAAATTGTAACTTGAGTGGACATTTAGCCAGGATGTGCATGAAGCCCGCAGCGAGGCTGGTTTATGAAGTGGATGAACCACAACAGGGGTCTGCAAGGCAGGGGTATGCCTGGGACACAGCAATGGATGCTGAAGTTCAGCGGGTTCGGGTGGCAAACATCCACAGCTCATACACAAGAACGCCACCTATGATAATGAGAGTACTGTTAAACGATATCCCGGTACGCATGGAGTTGGACACAGGAGCCAGCCAGTCACTTATGAGTGTCCAACAATTCGAGAAACTGTGACCACTCAGAGCTAGCAGACCCAAACTTGAACGCATTGACATGCAATTACAGACGTACACCAAAGAGATCATCCCAGTGCTAGGCAGTGCAATGTTGGTGGCCACACATAATGGATCTCAGAGCCTGCTGCCACTCTGGATTGGCCTGGGAAATGGTCCCGTGCTTTTGGGGAGGAGCTGGCTAGCCGAGATGAATTGGAAATGGGGGGATGTGCACGCCATTTCATCTGTGGAGCGAAGTTCATGCTCACAGGTCCTACAAAAGTTCGAGTCATTATTTCAACCTGGCATCGGGACTTTCAAAGGCACCAAAGTAGTGATACGCATCACTCCGGCTGCCACACCAGTGCATCACAAAGCCAGAGCTGTGCCGTATGTGATGCGGGAGAAAATTGAGGGTGAATTGGACAGGTTGCTAAGAGAGGGCATAATTTTGCCCATTGAATTCAGCGACTGGGCAAGCCCCATCGTCCCTGTTCTAAAAACGGATGGCTCGGTCAGGATCTGTGGCGGCTACAAGGCCACCATCAACCGAGTGTCCCTTCAGGACCAATACCCGCTTCCGAGAACAGAGGATCTTTTTGCCATGCTGGCAGGCGGCAAGCTGTTCACCAAGTTGGACCTCACTTCGGCCTACATGACCCAGGAACTGGCCGAAGAATCCAAGCTACTGACCACCATCACCACACACAAGGGGCTGTTTGGCTACAACAGGTATCCGTTTGGCATTCGTTCAGCAGCCGCTATCTTTCAGAGGAACATGGAAAGCTTGCTCAAATCCATCCCTGGAACAATCGTATTTCAGGACGACATCCTTATCACGGGTCGAGACACCGAGGAACACCTCCACAACCTGGAGGAGGTGCTACGCCGACTTGACCGGGTAGGCCTGCGACTAAAGAAGTCCAAGTGTGTGTTTTTGGCCCCAGAGGTCGAGTTTTTGGGCAGGAGGGTTGCCGCAGACGGGATCCGGCCTACCAAATCCAAAACTGAGGCGATCCGTCGCGCGCCCAGGCCTGGCAACGCATCGGAGTTGTGTTCATTTCTGGAACTATTGAACTATTTCGGAAACTTTCTGCCAAACTTAAGCACATTGTTGGAGCCGCTACACGTGCTCCTGCGTAAGGGTTGCAATTGGTTTTGGGGGGACTGTCAGGAACGGGCTTTCAATCGGGCGTGGAACCTGCTTTGTTCTAATAAGTTATTGACCCTGTACAACCCCTATAAGAAATTGGTTTGACATGTGATGCATCATCCTATGGGGTTGGGTGCATGTTGCAGCAGAGTAATGATGAGGGCCAGCTCCAACCTGTGGCTTATGCCTCCAGGTCGCTCTCCCAAGCAGAAAGGGGGTATGGGATGGTTGAAAAGGAAGCACTTGCATGTGTCAATGGGGTGAAAAAGATGCACCAGTACCTTTTTGGCAGAAGGTTCGAGTTAGAAACGGACCACAAGCCGTTAACATCCCTGTTGTCCAACAGCAAAGCTGTCAATGCCAATGCATCAGCTCACATACAGCGATGGGCTCTCACACTGGCTGCGTATGGCTACACCATACGGCACCGGCCAGGCTCCGAAAATTGCGCTGACTTGCTCAGCAGGCTTCCACTGGCCACCGCTGAGGGGGCAGTGGAGCAAAGCGCAGAGATGGTCATGGCTGTCGATGCCTTTGACAGCACAGGCTCCCTCATCACAGCCCACCAGATCAAAACCTGCACAAACAGAGATCCCCTCCTATCTCTGATTAAGAAATGTGTCCTGACTGGGGATTGGGCGCCCGCACACGGAGCATGCCCTGAAGAGGTCAGACCGTTCCACAGACGACTGGATGAACTCTCCATCCAAGCCGACTGCCTACTATGGGGCAGCCGGATAGTCATGCCCCAGAAGGGAAAGGAAGCATTTATCAGGGAACTCCACAGCGAGCACCCAGGCATTATGCTAATAAAGGCCATTGCCTGGTCACATGTATGGTAGCTGGGAATTGATGCAGACCTGGAACACTGTGTTCGCAGGTGCACGACGTGTGCCCAGCTGGGCAATGCCCCCAGGGAGGCCCCACTTAGCCTGTGGCCCTGGCCCATCAAGCCATGGTCACGAATTCACGTAGACTACACGGGCCCGTTTATGGGAAAAATGTTCCGCATTGTTGTTGTTGCGTACTCGAAATGGATCGAGTGCATCATATTGAATTCGTGCACGACATCCACCACAGTGGAGAGTCTGTGCATGGTCTTTGCTACCCACGGCTTGCCGGACATCCTAGTTAGCGACAACGGCCCGTGTTTCACTAGCTATGAATTCCGGGAGTTCATGTCAGGTAATGGCATCAAACATGTCAGGACAGCGCCGTTCAAGCCGGCTTCCAATGGCCAGGCGGAACGTGTGGTCCAAATCATAAAGCAAGGCATGCTCCGAATTCAAGGACCCTCCCTTCAATACCATCTATCGCGCCTCCTGCTGGCCTACAAGTCCCGACCGCACTCGCTCACAGGAGTCCCGCCAGCAGAACTACTCATGAAACATACACTTAAAACTCGGCTGTCCCTCGTTCATCCAGTCTTGTCAGACATTGTTGAGGACAAGCGCCAGTCCCAAAATGACCGTAACTCAAAGGGGAGATGGATAGAATTCGATGATCCTGTATTTGTTCTTAATCACGCTGTGGGGCCCAAGTGGCTCGAGGGTACTGCAATTGGTAAAGAGGGGAATAGGGTCATAGTGGTCAGACTCAACAATGGGCAGATATGCCGCAAGCATCTGGACCAAGTAAAAAAAAAAAGGTTCAGCATGGACAGTGAGGAATCTGAAGAACATCATGAGATGCTGCCCACACCACTGCCAGAGAACCAGCAACAAGAACCGTCAGCAGCATGTACAGTCCCTGCGGCCAGTCCGGACGAGCCGGAATCACCACAGGTGACAAAGACGCATGCAAAGGCTTAACAACCAGAGCCCCAAATGCGGCGCTCCACGAGAGAGCGTCGACCGCCTGAAAGACTCAATCTTTGACCCAAAGACGTTGGGGGGAGGTGATGTCATGTTTGTAACCTTCACATAACTGTAACCTTTATGTAACAACACTGTACACTGTATACACCTGAGAAATACACACCTTGACCATAGGGGGTGAACTTGTGGGAGACACTCCTCACCTGGTCATCCAGGTATATAAAGGGAGGTCCCATACAGGGTCATCACTTCTTGGTCCTGTGAATAAAGGTACAGGTCACAGAGTGACCTTGTCTCCAGTATGTGCCTCGTGTTGATTTGCTGTAGTGTGCAAGGACACAACAGGGAGGGCCGCTGTGAGCTCTGCAGACTTTGGTAGTGCCCACTGGGCCACCAAGGAGGGTTTCGACTGGGTGAGCAGCCTGGTACCCAAGAGGGGGTGCCAGGCTGCCTGTTGGCGGCCCGGCTGAACCCGTGGCCACCATTGTCGTGCCGATTTCGGAATCGGACGACAATTAAAATCAAATGGTGGGCGGGGCAGTGTGCTCTCCCCTTTAAGGGCGGATGCGCCACCCAGCCACAAGCAGCTTCCCGCAGGAGAAAGCTGTCGGGGGCACTAAGCGACGGTCGATACGCTCCCGCGGGGCAATTTCCCACACGATGCAGAAAGGGGTCGGCGCGCGGCCCGTGGGGCGGGGTGGTAGCATCCACCGCCACAAAAATAAACGAGGGCAATTTACAAAATGTTGGCACTTCCGCCCCAACTGTTTACCGACCCACATAGTTGTATGAAAATTTGTCTAGAATTAAACAGTTTAGAAAAAAATGTGAGAAAGGAAATTACTGCTATCTTTAAATATTATTGGTTGCCTTTATTTCTGATATGTTCTGTTTTCCTTGTTTATGTACAAAAATACATTTTTCTAAAAAAAAAATAACAATTTGTTATTCACAGCCTAATTTGTTTGATATTTGTACTTGCTAAATTAGCCACCCTCTTGTCAACTATACATCAAATCATTAAGCTCTCGGGTCTCGGACTTTAGAACTACCATTGCTTAACCACTGTACCATTCAATAAATAATTGAAGTTTGATTGCATGCAAAGTTTTGTATCATCATTTTTGCTGAGCAAGTGAGTAACAATATAATTTTCCAGGTTTAAGAGCTGATTTCACAGACACATCTTTTAACTAAGTCCTGTTGAATCCACATGGAGTTACTAACATTTGTGCAATTAGTCATATATTTTAGACTGCAGGACTGTTTCAGTAGCTTGTCAGTAGATGCAATGAAACAGATGTTGTGTAAATGTTCAGAACCTGATATGGGCCAACACTTTTCCCAATAACCTAAATATTTTATTTGAACAAATGGATCATCAGTGATAAACAGATGGGACCAGCTGTGCCACAGGATAACCACAGCAGCTGGTTCATTTCATTCAGGATTGAACTTCAGATGTACAGCTCAGCTTACCTATGAGTTCCAGCAGCTATTAAAGCTGTTTTAGCACATAGATATAATCATCAACTCTTGATCTTTTTTTTTCAAATATTTGGGCAGGCTTGATTAAAGTCATAGGTTTTAAGGACCATCTAACGGAGAATAGCGAGGCAGAGAGATTTAGGGAGGGAATTCCAGAGCCTAGGGCCCAGGCAGCTGAAGGCACGACCGCCAATGGTGGAGTGATTACAATTGGGAATGAGCAAGAGGCTAGAATTGGAGGAGAGCAGAGATCTCAGAGAGTTTTATGATCGAGGAGATGGGGAGAGGCGAAGCCATGCAGGGATTTAAAAACCAGGATGAGAATTTTAACATCGAGGCATTGCCAAACCGTAAATCAATAATATATCAGTGAGCACAGAGATGATGGGTGAATGCGACTTGATGCAAGTTAGGATACAGGCAGCAGAGTTCAAGCTTATGGAGTTATGGAGGGTGGAAGATGGGAGGCAAGCTAGGAGAGCATTGGAATAGTCATCTAGAGGTATCAAAAACATGTATGAGGGTTTCAGCAGCAGCTGTGGAGAGGTCGGGAAGGAAATGGGTGATATTACAGAGTTGGAAGAAGGTGGTCTTGGCAATAGAGCAGATATGTAGGTGGAAGCTCACCTTGGGGTCACATAGGACGGCAAGGTTGCGAATGGTCTGGTTCAGCTGCGAATGGTCTGGTTCAGCCTCAAACGGTGACCAGGGAGTGGGATGGAGTCGGTGGCTTGGGAACGGAGTTTGTGGCGGAGACTGAAGACAATAGCTTCGGTCTTCCCAATATTTAGTTGCCAGAAATTTCTGCTCATCCAGAACTGGATGTCAGACAAACAGCGCGACAAATCAGAGACAGTGGAGGGATTGATAGAGATGGTGCTGAGGTAGGGCTGGGTGCCATCAGCATACATGTGGAACCTGATGTGTTTTCAGATGATGTCGGCGAGGGGCAGCATGCAGATGAGTAATAGAAAGAGGTCAAGGATAGATCTTTGGAGGATTCCAGAGGTAACAGTGGGGAGCGGGAAGAGAGAGAATTCCAGGTGATTCTTTGGCTACGACTGGATAGATAAGAATGGAACCAGGTGAGCGCAGTCCCACCCAGCTGGACGACGGAGGAGAGGTGTTGGCGGAGAATGGTGTGGTCAACCATGTCAAAGGCTGCAAACGGGTCAATAAGAAGGGGCGAAATCGTTTACCACAGTCGCATTGATGTAATTTGTGACATTGATCACCTTCCTCACATCAATTGGAATTAATGTTTTATCACTTGGATTTAAATATGAAATGAGTTTGGCCAGCCTCTAGTGCTCTATTGTTCTCATAGTTTGCAAGCACAAGGCTGCTCATGATTCTGCATTAATTGTCACTAAATTGACAGATCATCTTGAGCTGATGCAGGTATAAGAAATGGATGTCACACTTGTGCAATACGGCTTTGGCACATTGTGGCAGATTAGCAGGAATTTCACCCTGCATTTAACTTGGGCTTTTTTTTTGCAAAAAGATAGTGAAACTAACATTGCCTGTGTTTTATATATAGTGTACAGTGCATTTCAATATCGATATTGATATACATGTTGCGTGTGATCACAATTTAGTCATTGTTTATTGTCTTGTATCAAAATGTACTGTTGAAATGTCAGTTATATGCAGTCAAACTCTGCTAAGATCACCGCACTGTTAAACATGGATTGTAAATGGTAATTCATCTCAGGAATTAAATATTATCAATATGTTGGGACATAACAAAAGTAAAGCTAAATCTTAACAGAAATAATCATGCTTAGTTTTCCGTTTGTTTACATCCCATTACTGTGACAAAAACATAACTCATAATGCACAATGTATGATTTGTCCTAAATTATAATGCTGTTTAAAGGTCAGTTGACAAGGTTTTATAGTTTCCCAATAAAAGTTGATCTGCATTTTATTTTATAACTTTAATGTTCAAATTTGTTTTTGTATATATCAGGTTAGGGGCAAATGTGAAAAACAAAATTAGTTATACGAGTAAAACCTGACAGATTGGCTTATAAAGTTTTATTTTTGCAATAATTCCATATTTCATAGTTCCCTAATTAATTTTCAGCTTAAAATCTGAATAAATTATAGTAAAAAATACATATTCCATTCGACCCAGCTCAATTCTGATACATTTAGCAAGTAAAACGGGGATTGTAAATAGTAATTATACGAGAGTTTTTTTTCATAGAGCATCATAGAAGTTTATATGACGGAAGGAGGCCATTTTGGCCCATCGTGTCCATGCCGGCCAACAAGAGGCTATCCAGCCTAATCCCACTTTCCATCTCTAGGTCCGTAACCCTGCAGATTATGACGCTTCAGGTGCATGTCCAAGTACTTTTAAAATGTGATGAGGGTTCTGCCACCCTTTCAGGCAGAGAGTTCCAGACCCCCACAGACCTCTGCGTGAAGAAATTTCCCCTCTAAACCTTCTACCAATTACTCTAAATTTATGCCTCCTGGTTGTTGACCCCTCTGCTAAGGGAAATAGGCACTTTCTATCCACTATATCTTGGCCCCTCATAATTTTATATACCTCAATGAGGTCTCCCCTCAGCCTCCTTTATTCCAATGAAAACAAATCCAGCCTATCTAATCTGTCCTCATAGCTTAGATTCTCCACTCCCGGCAACATCCTCATGAATCTCCTCTGTACCCTCTCCAGTGCAATCATGTCCTTCCTGTAATGAACTGTAAGTAGTGCTCCAGCTGTGGCGTAACCAACAGTTCAAGCATAACTCCCTCCCCAGCTCTTGTTTTCTATGCCTCGGCTAATAAAGACAAGCATTCCATATTTTTTCTTAACCACCTTATCTACCTGGCCTGCTATTTTCAGGGATCCGTGGATATGCACTCCAAGGTCCCTTTTTTCTCTACACTTCTCAGTGTCCTATCATTTAATGTGTATTCCCTTTCCTTGTTAGCCCTCCCCAAATGCATTACCTCACACTTCTCTGGATTAAATTCCATTTGCCACTGTTCTGCCCACCTGACGAGTTGACTGATATCTTCCTGCAGGCCACAGCTTTCTTCTTCATTATCAACTACAGAATCGATTTTAGTATCATCTGCAAACTTCTTAATCATACCCCTTATATTCGTCTAGATCATTGATGTGTCTCACAAAAAGCAAGAGACCTAATTGCAGAACCCCACTGGAAACATCCTTACAATCACAAAAACACCCATCAACAATTACCCTTTGCTTCCTGCCTCTGAGGCAATTTTGGATCCAGCGTTTACTTTTGTGACCAGTCTGCCATGTGGGACCTTATCAAAAGCTTTGCTAAAATCCATATACACTACATCTTACGCTTTGCACTCATCGACCCTCCTGGTTACCTCCTCTCAAAATTCAATCAAGTTAGTCAGACATGACCTTCCCTTAACAATTCCGTGCTGATTGCCCTTGATTAATCCGTGTCTTTCTAAGTGAAGCTTTATCCTGTCCTTCAGGACTTTTTCCGATAATTTTCCCACCACTGAGATTAGGCTGACTGGTTTGTAATTACTCGGTCTATCCCTTTCTCCCTTCTTAAACAACATTTTTGTTATAATTCGTATGTGTAATAATGAAAATTTAGCATATATTTTGGAAAGAAGTTTGTTTTCTTAATGATGTAGCTAATTATAATATCATTATATGATACATTGGAATATATTTACTGAATTTCTCCATAATAAGAAATACTAGTGTTTGAATTGGACATCTGGGAAAGTCTATCCACAATTTTTGCTCCCAAATTACTACTATTAAATATTATTTTGAAAGTATAAAGTATGGTAGTAAGGGCTAGGTATCAGTCTCCCCCTTAAGTAACATTGAGGGATTATCGAGCAATTCATGATTATGTACATATTTAATTGAATTAAATTGGAAAACGGGTGAACAATTAATTGGATCCTATAAATATCCATAACAGTATTAATAGGATGTTGCAACCAAGCATTCTTTTAACAATATATCAACTGTAACACCATATTAACCAATCAATAATACTGACTTAAAACAAGGTAACAAAACTGAAATGTCTTTTTTATTCAGATTCTCAACATTGTCATTTGACCTCGACAGACCTTTGACTTAAAGTGGTAGTATCTGTGATTGGCTAGAACTGTTTTCACTGATATTCTTCATTTGTCTAAAGATGTTTGTTAGGACAACTGATGCGTCTGTCTATTGTGCGTATTCTCACTTCAATTTCTTCTTCCTTTCATTTTCGCCTGCCGTCTGGTTTTGATTTCACAACTCAGTGCATGGTGGGAAGGGTATTAGATTTACCCATAGCGAGGAGGTTTATCCTGAAAAGGGTACGTTCGAGCATAATGTTGCCGTTAATGGCAGCATTAGAATGTTTGGGCTTAAAACAACTGTTCAGTTGATGCCAAAGTGGGACTTTCAAGAATCTAGTACTAAGCATCCCGAATTGAGCAGTCCTTGTGCATGTTTTTGTAGCAAGCAGCTTCCTACAGAAAGTCAACACAATGTAGTGGTTTGCTTGTTACAGTTGTAATTATGGAGGACTTTTTCATTTGGGTAAAAGGAAAGGTTTTTGCAAGACCCTGAAATGGAATTGCCTCTGAAATAATATATTCAGTTTGTAAGGAGAGAGAAAACAAATCAAGGTTTGAATATCTGTTGAGGAGCAGAAGCTCTTGCATGATCTACAAAATCTATTGTTTTCGACCAGTAATCACAACTTGGCTATATTGTCTAATTTTAATTGCAATTTGACTCCCAACAAACTGAATGAATGTGTTTGTCATGCAGATTCGAATGTAGGCTGGTGTCTGTTATTTTTAATTGCATCAAACTCACCACAGCAGAACCAGTGGCATCATGATGGCTGAAATTTTGCTTGCACTGGGCCAATGAGGGAGGAAATGTATTTCAATTGGATGAGTTTAAGCATGTGACTCATTGGACTGTCCCAGTTACTAAATTAAGCCCTTCACCAGGGCTCACTTCGCACATAGTGAGTCTTGCACTGAATGCTGTAAAAACAGTTCATCATCATCATCATTAAATGGCATTTTAAATTTTAAATCTCTCTGCAATTTCACAGGATCTGGTGTGGATGATCCAGTAGGAGAAGTGTCCATCCATGTAGAGCTTTTCACACATCCAGGAACTGGAGAGCACAAAATCACAGTTAAAGGTTAGTTAGTATGAGCATCACCCACACCCTAGCTTTCTTTTTGGTATTCATGGAATTATATAAATACAATAAAGTTAAAAGCTGTGGCCTCCAGATATCTCATAGATGTAACAACCCAATTGCAGCAATTTCTGATATAAGCATCAGTTTCATAATCCCTCTAAGGTCGCAGAGTGGTGATGTTTTTGAAAAGCACTTAATAAGCTATCCAACCTGTATTAGCTTGACTTCTGCCAAATTCCAAATAATATGGGAGTAGCCCTTTAGAATGAGAATAGACTTGTAAACTAGTCAAATGTTAAACTTGTGTTCTACACTTAAAGGGCCCAAATTTGGCCCTCCGGTTTTTTCGCCGCACTTGCCTGAAGTGCGCCAACTTTCTGCTCCAAAAACGGCGCCGAAAATGTAGCTCCGTATTCTCCCTGCTCCTCAGACTGTCCTAGGGCTTGATGTGGCAAAAGCAGTGGAGGGCCGAGCTGTTGAAAGAGAGCCGGCAGGGGGCGGGACTAGGGCCCAGCGTCTGTAACAGTACCAGCAGCGTTGCGCATTGGAGCATTCGCGCATGCACAATGGGGGACTAACATTGGCAATCGGCCATTTTAAAGGGAAAGCCTTCTCATTGATTTTTGGTGCCTGATATTGCAGCACCCATACTTAATGTAAAACGTAAACTTTCAACGGTCAAGGAATGTGAAAAATGGCAGACAAGCACTTCTCCCTCTCCACCCAAGGTATGTATATGGACCACAACCAAAGGTCTTTTGTTCTCTCTCCCTCCCCCTTCAGTCATGTGACTTCTCTCTCCCTCCTCGTGTCCACCCCCCAGCCTGTTGCCGCCTGGCTCATTCCTGCACAGCCTGTGTGTTCTGCTGAGCCTAGCCCCCCCCCCCCCCCCCCTTTAAGTTTCCTCCTGCCAGCCCCCCCTGAGTCCAGCCTGCTGCTTCTTGGGTGTGTGACCAGTTCACTGCTCTCCTGCCCGGGCTTCCCACCCACCGCCCCTAGCCCTGGCCGAAGGGCTTGACGGTGTGTGCTGCAGTGAGTGCGTTCTCCTGCTGACTTCCCGGGGCCAAGGTAGGACTTTTTATTTTTTATTTATTATTGATGGTTTTTATGCTGCTTTAATGTTGTGGTGAAGGTGTTTAGTGCTTTGCAAGATCCTCTCACTTCCCTTTCCCCCACCCCCGGCTACCTGCACTGATTTCTTAACTCTCTGCAAGGGTTACCTGTGCGGGCCACAAGTGGCCACATACGCTGGCCTAAGTTAGTTTGGAGCAACTATTAGCTGTTCAAACTGGCTTAAATGGCCAAAACAGGGCGTAGGTGGCTGGTAACACCCCCTTTTGAAAAAAAAACAACTAAAAAAAAATCCTAACTTACAATAGCGCAAATTAAATGTGCAGAATGGGGATTTTTAAGATACTCCAGAAAAAAACGGAGCAACTCCTGGCCAGATTTGGGCCTAAAATGTTCAATAATACTTACCAAACTTTGTACTATAACAAAGCAGCTTGATTGCTGAAGCTTTTCGACTGCTATTTTTTGGAATTTGCATTACGAGCGGAGGCTTGTTTTTTTTTGTTAGCTACAAAAAATATCTTTTGGTAAAATTGCATCTGAAATACTTAAATAGCCCATCCACCCCTCCGTGTTGATTTTATTTATGAAATGAGAACGAGGCCAATGTCATATGGCATTGGGTTTGCCTGGGAACGGAGACATCTTAAATACCTTATAACTTTTTACAGGGACAAAAAAATATTTCTCATGGCCTATATAAAAGTTTGAGTAGAGGAATAAATAGTAAGGAAATAATCAGTGTAATGAACAGACAAAATTAAGTGTAGTAATAAGAGAAAGTGATTGGCCTCACTTTTAAAATAAGCAGGTTGTGTGTGTTATGGTTGTGGCAGAGACTTTGAACAAATATTTTGTATCTCTTCCTGGAAGAAGACACTAAAAGCACTAGAAAATTGGAAGGCAAAAGGAAGGGAGGAAATTAAAACAATTATCACTAGAGAAAAAGTACTAGGCCAACTACAGGAACTAAGGGCTGACAAATCCCCTGGACCTAATGGCCTGCATCCTAGGGACTTAACAGAAATGGCTGCAGAGACAGTGGATGCATTGGTTGTAATCTTCCAAAATTCCCTAGATTCTGGAAAGGTCCCAGCGGATTGGGAAACCGCAAATGTAACACCCCTATTCAAGAAAGGAGGGAGACAAAGCAGGAAACTATAGGCCAGTTAGCCTAACATCTGTCATTGGGAAAATGCTGGAATCCATTCTTAAGGAAGTAGTAGCAGAACATTTAGAAAATAATAATACACTCAAGCAGAGCCAACATGGTTTTATGAAAAGGAACTTGTGTTTGACAAATTTATTAGAGTTCTTTGAGGATGTAATGAGCAGGGTGGATAGAGGGGAATCTGTAGATGTAATGAATTTGGATTTCCAAAAGGCATTCAATAAGGTGCTGCATAAAAGGTTACTACACAAGATAAGAGTTCATGGTGTTGGGGGAAATATATTAGCATGGATAGAGGATTGGCTAACTAACAGAGTTGGGATAAATGGGTCATTTTCAGGTTGGCAAACTAACAAGTGGGGTGCCACAGGGTCAGTGCTGGGGCCTCAACTATTTGCAATCTATATTAATGACTTGGATGAAGGGACCGAGTGTATTGTAGCCAAATTTGCTGACGATACAAAAATAGGTGGGAAAGCAAATTGTGAGAAGGACAGAGTCTGCAAAGGGATAAAGATAGGTTAAGTGAGTGGGCAAAAATTTGGCAGATGGAGTATAATGATGGAAAATGTGAGGTTATCCACTCTGGTAGGAAGAATAGAAAAGCAAAATATTATTTAAATGGAGAAAAATGTGGTACAGAGGGATCTGGGTGTCCTCGTACATGAAACACAAGAAGTTAGCATGCAGATACAGTAAGTAATTGGGAAGGCAAATGGAATGTTGGCTTTATTGCAAGGGGGATGGAGTATAAAAGTAGGGATGTCTTGCTACAACTGTACAGGGCGTTGGTGAGACCACACCTAGAGTACTGTGTACAGTTTTGGTCTCCTTATTTAAGGAGGGATATACTTGCATGTGGAGGCAGTTCAGAAAAGGTTCACTAGGTTGATTCTTGGGATGAAAGGGTTGTCTTATGAGGAAAGGTTGAGCAGATTGGGCCTGTACTCATTGGAGTTTAGAAGAATGAGATGATCTTATTGAAACATATTAGATTCTGAAGGGGCTTGACAGGGTAGATGCTGAGAGGATGTTTCCTGTTGGGGTAAAAAGAAGACTTCTCTTCAAGATGGACTCCCTGATATAAAGAATTGACACCCACCCTCTCTCATATAACGGCCACGGAATCATTCAGACTAAACCTCGGTTAACCGGTTTTTATTCAAGCATTCTAGGGAAGGGTTCCGATGAAGACTTCTTAGAACAAAGGCTTTACAATTACAATTATACATTTTTCAAGGTGGGCGACCCTCCTACAAAACTTCTATGGCCACCAGTTGGCTGACTGCTTATCAGCGGAGCTTCATTGATTCGTTGACCCTTATCAGACTGGCTGCTGAGTGGTTTCCCAACCTGTCCATCTCCCATAGCATCTCAGTCTATTGGAATGTGTTGTTCCACAGTCTTAATCTTGCTCTGGCTTTTTCAGCTTCGCCTACAGTTTTTAAAGATAATCACACAAGCAAAGCTATTCCCTTTAACCTAATTCCCTTTAACCGGATTCCATGCCATTCCCTTATGCTTCTTATTCAAGTGTACATTTTAACCCCCTTACAGTTCCCCTCGTGGGGGAATCTAGAACCAGGGGATATAGTTTCAGAATAAGGGATCGCCCATTTAAGACAGCAACGAGGAGGAAATTCTTCTCTGAGGGTCGTGAATCTTTGGCATTCTCTACCCCAGAGAGCTGTGGAAGCTGAGTCATTGAATATATTTCAAGGCAGAGATAAACAGATTCTTGAACTATAGGGGAGTCGAGGGTTATGGGGAACAGGCAAGAAAGAGGAGTTGAAGCCACGATCAGATCAGCCATGTACTTACTGAATGGCAGAGCAGGTTCGAGGTGCCGTATGGCCTACTCCTGATCCTAGTTATGTTAAACTAGTGTTCTCACCAAATCTTAGTGAAGGACCATAATGCCAAGCAGTGATTTGTTGGCATGGTCGAAGTGCACTGTGGACTAAAGATGAAGCTAGAACTTTCAACATTGTCCAAATTGTAGGCGAGAGCTTTTCAATCACAAGTCAACCACATTCCCAAGATGTCACTTCAGTCCTAAACCATAAATATGATTAGAAGTGGCAAGCTGCATCGATCACACTCGCAAGGGAATCAATAGTGCCAGCAAAATCCCGCTATAAGATTTAGAGTCCAATAATTTTAATAGGGCACTGTCACTGATGCTCTGAATTCTGGTAAACACCCAGCAGTATAGTATTAGTTTCGCGCTCTCTCTCTCTCTCTCTTTCTCTCCTTGACCCACTTTCACTCTACACCAAGGGAAAACAAAATAGACTAGATACTATGGGCACAAAATTGTACATGGACTTTTCTGGCACAGTTGTAGAGGTACGTCCGATTTTTTTTTAGTGACTGACTGCGCCAGAATAAAAGGTTCCAAGTTTCGCCGGCATAACCTTTCATTTTGGAGTGGCGCAGATTGTCCTTAAGCTCTGTGGGTGGAGCTTAAGGTCTGCGCTGAAAAACTGAGGTTGCCAGGGTTATGAGGGACTGTGCCTTGACTGTATCAGAATGTGACATTTGTTATTGCCTATTTGACAGATATGCTCCCAGGGCTTGCACATTTTTAGGAGATTTCTTACTCAGATGGTTGTTATCTCAGTCATTAAGATTCTGTGTATCTTCCCGCTCCAAGTTAATTCAGGATTCGCTGTACTATCTTAAAAAAAAACCTTTCCGGATACATCTAAACAAATATTTCAAAATGCTGGTGAATAAAATCTAATTCTAAAGTTGAGTTCTATTCTGTACCCTTTTGTGTTGTTTCATATAGTTTCTGGGATTCAACAAACTTATTCTCGATTATCCCGGTTGCCGCTTCTATCCCAGGCCAAAAGGCCCCCCACATCCAGTGCTTGCCGCTTCTATCCTGGACCAAAAGGCCCCTCACCCCCTGCGCCGTGTCTTCAGTTCGGTCAAAACAATGGCGTCTTCTCTGCACCGATTTTCTCATCTCTGCACTGATTTTCTTAAGTGCAGGTAAGGTTTTTCAGAATGGTGCACCGCGCCGTTTTTGAAAAAATCCTACTTGGCCAAGCTCGCTTAAATGGCCAGAAATGGTGCAGCCGGCACCCCCAGTGACATCAAAAAATCAGCTGTAAGTAGTTTAGGATGGTACAGAAACTTTGGCGAAACTTGCAAAAAAAACGACACAATGGTGGCGAAAATTCAACCCTACGATGGGAGCATTTATTTACCAGGAGGATAACATTTCATAAGCCAAATGGACTCTCTTCATTCTTGACATTTGTTATTAATGGGTTAAATCCATATTTAGGCCATGGGAACCATGATCTGCTGAAAACCAAACTAACAGGTTTTAAGCTACTGTAAAAAATGTAAGTATACAGTTGGTGAAATTTTAAACAGCTATTAATAAATATCCTATTAAATGTCCAAGAACCGATAAGGTAGTTAAAAAAGGCATACGGAATGCTTGCCTTTATTAGCCGAGGCATAGAATACAAGAGCAGGGAAGTTATGCTAGAACTGTACACAACATTAGTTAGGCCACAGCTGGAGTACTGCGTGCAGTTCTGGTCACCACATTACAGGAAGGATGTGATTGCACTAGAGAGGGTTTAGAGGAGATTTACGAGGATGTTGCTAGGACTGGCAAACTTTAGCTATGAGGAAAGATTGGATAGGCTTGAGTTGTTTTCCTTGGAACAGAGGAGGCTGAGGGGAGATTTAATTGAAGTGTATAAAATGATGAGGAGCCTAGATAGATAGAAAGGACCTAGTCCCCTTAGCAGAGGAGTCAATAACCAGGGGACATAGAAGGATTAGAGGGGAGATGCGGAAAACTCTCTTCACCCAGACGGTGGTGGGGGTCCTGGAACTCGCTGCCTAAAAGGGTGGTAGAGGCAGAAACTCTCATCACATTTAAAAAGTACTTGGATATACACTTAAAGAGCTGTAATCTACAGGGCTACGGACCTAGTGCTAGAAGGTGGGATAAGGCAAGGTAGCTCTTTTTCGACCAGCACAGACACAATAGGCTGAATGGCCTCCTTTTGTGTTGTAATTTTTCTATGAATCACTGATCATGCTTATTGGCAATAATGAAAAATCAGAAATTCTCAAAGCACATTTGGTTTTTATTTGCAGTAAATATAGGAAGTGTATTACCATAATTAAGAAATAATGCTACTATATATTTGCAATAATGAATGGATTAAACAGTCTACAGTTATGCTTAATGCTGCAGCATTCTTGGTGCAGGTACATCATGGACTAATAGTGATAGAATCCTATATTGTGTTGTGGCCACAACTGTGACTCCTTGACCTAAATTGCATGTTAATCCTCAAATGCAGATTTAAATACAGTTTCTTTATGCAGGAATTTAAGTCTATGGTTTTCTTTCCCTTTCTTTGCAGTTGTGGCTGCCAATGATCTAAAGTGGCAAACAACCGGTATTTTCCGTCCATTTGTTGAAGTTAATATGATCGGGCCCCATCTTAGTGACAAGAAGAGGAGGTTTGCCACTAAATCCAAAAACAACAGCTGGGCTCCAAAATTCAGTGAAACCTTTCAATTGTATGTACCTTCAATCTCCATTCAGTAAAATGTTTGCTTCATGTAACTTGATTATTCCAGATGCTGTGTGGCACATTTGGCCATTTCTTTAGCTGTTAGTACAACAGTTATCCACCACCTGAAGAAAGTCAATGGGGCTAATTTGTGTACACTATTGTACATCAGTTCTAAATGGCTAAGAACCATCCCAGTGGTAATTTTCAAATATTTACTGAAATTGAATTCTATTTTCCAAATCATTAACCTCGATTCCAATTTGAACCCATTCCTCTACTTTATATGGTCCATCTCTCTAACTCCTCCCTCCCATTCCTGAAATTCACAGATTGAATACAAGCCCACTGCTTCTTGCAACAAAGTGGATTGTGCTTTTTTCCATCCCTTTTTTTTCCCCCAGGTTCCCTGTCTGTCACATTCACGGTGATGTCTCACCCTTTGACACCAGAGCTTCTGAAATTCTTCATTTTTAACTCAGCCACCATTTTTCCCCTCCACCATAAATTGACAAAACCCTTGAATAGGCACCTCTGTTGTACTTAATCATTGTCCATTTCCATCACCTACAAGCATAGTTTCTAGAACTTCCTTCCTGAATTGCTCCTGTCAGATAGTCACTTGGTTAGTGTGTGCTGGTCACTCTTGTAAGTGGTCCAAGTGCCTTAGGTTCAGGACTGTACTATCTAATAAGTGTACCTAAGAGGTGTTACCATAGAACCCCCTTATGATCTGAACTGGATGTTGCATCGTTCACTTGTGTACACGTCTCCAATTTTCTGAGAGGGGATTGAAACATTTTAGTGAGATGAGGCCAGATACAATGATTACAGTTTTGCATTGCTGAGTAACAAATGTAAGCACATCTCATTTTGATGCAACTTACTACAGAAACCATCTTGGGATGAGATAATTGAACCTCTCTCAGTTTGAAGTAGACTGAATTGCAATACTTCACAAACTGACTCATTAATGATTCAAGCACTGAAGCTATTAAAGATAGATAAGTATAATGTGCCCATATTTGTAATATTGGGGTGGGAGAACAATTCTCCTTCTGATTTTTATTTAGTCTATAAACCAAACATTGAATTTTTCTACAGTTATTAAAAGTAAAAATGATTAAATATTTACTGTTTACAACTAATGTTATTGTTAGAATTTTGAGATACAGGAGGTTACTTAGATTAATCTAACGCAGGGAGAGGGGTGCAGAGTAGTTAACATTGTGTGTAATCGCTTTATGT